>NC_090249.1:62302704-62310204 GCF_037325665.1 Littorina saxatilis | reverse complement strand
CGAACTTTATTACTCAAGGATGGAGATTTTAGGCTCACGCCTAGTCTTACAATCTGTCCCTGCTAAACTAAGACATAAAAATTAAGAAAATAAAAGGACAATTGTCAATCACAATCATACAGTATTACTAATTACAACATTACCTATACGACTACATAATGCATAATAGAACATTGAAATGTACATGTATGTCAATATAATACAAAGGAAAAGAAAAGTCGACTCGCACACACACGCGCGCCGCATGCCTGAAATCACGTTCGCACTCAATACAACACACACACTCACACACACACACATACATACACACACACACACACACACACACACACACACACACACATCCATACATAAATACACATACACACACACACATACACATATGCGCACACACACATACACACGCACGTACACACACATACACACACACACACACACACACACACACACACACACACACACACACACGCACAATCTGTCCCTGCTAAACTAAGACCCCTAAACCGCGATGCTGTTGAACTTGTTCAATTGATTGCGTACCAATAGTAAGATTTAGTTTGAGTGGAGAAATCTGGTGTTTTTGTCTCGTTGCAATTACCATACTTTTATACTTCTAGAGAGAGAGAGAGAGAGATTGTGTCTAATGGCTGAGTTATAAGCTAAATCTCTGGATTATATTTACATAGAATTTCATTTGACTGGATCATTCAACGTTACCCCCCCATAAAACAGAACATCGTTCAGGCTTTTAAGATATGCTTATAGGCGTTGACTTTCAGGGATGCTTTCACCCTGGCTTTCAGTGTCAGCCCAAGACGCCCCCCCCCCCCCCCCCCCCCCCCCCCCCCCCAGATACTGGTAAAAGGCGGAGAAGCAATAAACAAATCATGCTAAACACGAGTGTCTATAAAACAGAGCCCCAGGCAATGTAAGGCATTTTACCGCTGATACAACGTCAGGTAAAATCACCATTTCCCTGCCCAGCTTGCAGAGAAGATGCATCAGTCCTGGCAAAGATCGCCACATACATCAACAGACTCCCGTTCCAGACAGCCCAGCTCACAAACAGGCGTAACCACCGCGCCATTAAGGGTAGTTGGGGTGGCGGATGGTTTGTATACACCCGGCCCGCATGGCACAGGTAAAAGGCTCATCTTGTCCCCTAGCCCGAGGGAAAAGACGACGTTTTTACTTCAACGCTACGGTTGTGACGTGCAGTTAATTAAACACGTCACACTGACAGCGACCGCCTGAGGGTAGGACCCGGTGTTTGAGGCGCACAGGTTTGTGTATTAGTGCAAAACAAACAGCGCGGTCAGTCAGTCAGTCTAGCGGCAACAAGAAGAAGAAGAAGTCAGTCAGTTTACGAGGCAGGAAAGGCAGGTATTGTCTGTGTGGTGGAGCGGTGTGATGAGTTTACACATCGGAATGAAGGAATCTAAAACACATCACAACAGGCCGTGGCACTCTGGCAATTTTCCACGCCGCCTGAATGCCACGTGACATATCATGTGATACAGGTAGCCACTCAGCTATTGAGCGGTATATTGCTAAAATCCAGTTCCACGTGACACTAGAAGCAAAGCATGCCAACAATGTTTGAACCAAAGCTCAAAATGTAAAAAAACAAGTCGCGTAAGGCGAAATTACTACATTTAGTCAAGCTGTGGAACTCACAGAATGAAACTGAACGTAGTCCGCCGCTAGAGCAAAAGGCAGTGAAAGTGACGAGCCTGTTTGGCGCGGCAGCGGTTGCGCTGTGCTTCATAGCACGCTTTACTGTACCTCTCTTCGTTTTAACCTTCTGAGCGTGTTTTCAATCCAAACATATCATATCTATATGTTTTTGGAATCAGGAACCGACAAGGAATAAGATGAAATAGTTTTTGAATCGATTTCGGAAATTTAATTTTGATAATAATTTTTATATTTTTAATTTTCAGAGATTGTTTTTAATCCAAATATAACATATGTATATGTTTTTGGAATCAGAAAATGACGAAGAATAAGATGAAATTGTTTTTGGATCGTTTAATAAAAAAATAATATTAATTACAAGTTTCCGATTTTTAATGACCAAACTCACTCATTAGTCTTTAAGCCACCAAGCTGAAATGCAATACCAAACCCCGGCCTTTGTCGAAGATTGATTTGCCAAAATTTCAATCAATTTAATTGAAAAATGAGGGTGTGACAGTGCCGCCTCAACTTTTACAAAAAGCCGGATATGACGTCATCAAAGGTATTTATCGAAAAAAAGAAAAAAACGTCCGGGGATATCATACCCAGGAACTCTCATGTCAAATTTCATAAAGATCGGCCCAGTAGTTTAGTCTGAATCGCTCTACACACACACACAGACACACAGACACACAGACATACACCACGACCCTCGTCTCGATTCCCCCCTCTATGTTAAAACATTTAGTCAAAACTTGACTAAATGTAAAAAGAAAAGAAAAACTCGATTCCCCCCTCTACGTTAAAACATTTAGTCAAAACTTGACTAAATGTAAAAAAAGAAGAAAAGATCAACAGGTCTTGACACGGACCACAGGCAGCCGGACGGACGGACGAACGGACGGACAGACGGACGGACCGACAGACAGACGGAGAGACAGGCAGACAGACAAACAGGGGGACAGAGGGACAGACAGACAGACAGACACTGAGACGGACGGACAGACTTACCACACGTGGGAATATCACACAGCTCCTTCTGCACTTTCTCGTTGGTGGTGAAGCACCAGGGTCCGCTCATAGTGTTGCCAGGGTTACGACAGTAGTTGTGACCCCCCGCTGTGGAGACCAACAACAACACATTATGACACGTCACAGGCAACACAGTACACGCTACACATTATGACACGTCACAGGCAACACAGTACACGCTACACATTATGACACGTCACAGGCAACACAGTACACGCTACACATTCATACATACACGCCCCCCCCCCCCCCCCCTCGCCCATTACACACTCATGGCACACACACGCCCCCCACCCCCCCATTCCCTCGCAACACAGAAACTCCAAAGGGTAGCCAACATACTTGCAAGAGGTTGAGATAGATATAGGGGCGCACGGGTACTCAGAGAAGGGTCTCAAGGTCCCACATATCACCAACAAATGTGTTTTAAAAAAGAGAAACAAATCCGAATGGGGTTTGGCAATACACACGCTGGGGTAAATATGATGGACAACATTTGCAGGGAAAAGAGAAGCGTGACAAGTTCCTGTCTGCACTGGAAATGAAACGCAGCAAGCGGCCTGCCAGAGGAGGGAGAGTGTAATTGCCATTGGGAAAAACTCTCTGTTTGACTCAAGCCATTCAGAAAACAACACCAAAAAAAAAAAAGCAGGAAAAAAAGCATAAAACTTTGCCTCTAGTAATCTTGTGGTTAAGGGAACAGTTTAAATGAAGTCATTCTCGCACGAAACTTGACGGTAACAGTACGACTTCTACCTGCTCAGTGACAATGAAAGTTTAGCACTTCTGACTTGAGAATAATAAAGGGGGATTAATAAATGTTACTGTCAATGAAAAAAATGTGGTCCTCTCTCCTTCTGTCTTTTGTCTCTTTCTCCATCTCTCTCTCTCTCCACTCTCTCTCTCTGTCTCTCTCTGTCCATCCCCCCCCTCTCTCTGCCTCTCTCTCTCTGTCCATCTCTCTCTCTCCCCACTCTCTCTCTCTGTCTCTCTCTCTCCATCCCCCCCTCTCTCTGCCTCTCTCTCTCTCCACCCCCCCCCCCCCTCTCGCTCTATCCTTACCGAGCTCTGGGAACTTGGATGCCTTGTAGGAGTGTGAGTGGGGGGTGTCCGAGTTCCACTCCTGGCACGTGATGCCAGACTTGGTCACCCCCACCCGCCCCATGTAGCGCGTCCCGGTGCCGTTGTAACACTCGTGTTCTGTAACAAAAACAGTGCGCTTGGTCAGTAACAGACAACAATACGTAACGTCCGTGTTCCGTATCATAATTTGTGACACACTGCACGACAGGACATGGCACCATTAGCACACACAAAAACACAACAAAAAACTACACAGGACATGGCACCATTAGCACACACAAAAACACAACAAAAAACTTCACAGGACATGGCACCATTAGCACACACAAAAACACAAAAAAAAAACTACACAGGTGCAAATGTAATACTCATCCTTCCACCCCCCCCCCCCCAGCCCCACCCCCCCCACACACACCACACATCAGAGTATATTCATACTGTAAAACAGTCCTATGAACGTGACCGGAACATTTTGCTTTATGGCGTGACCTCTGGGAACTGTGCACATTCCCTCATCGCAATATGCACGTGTAGTATGTGAAAATGGCCATCTTTCTGCTGCTGTGTCTGTCAGGCGGTGTGCACGCAGCCTGGCCCCAGGGGGCAGGACAAACACACCATGTCTCCCAAAGAAAGAACCAAGTCCTCTTCATTCACCGATGGATGCGCGTGCCTAAAATCTTACAGTCATGCTGCAAAGAATGGTTCGTCTGCCAGCTTCGTAAAGTTGAGCGAAATGTCCTTCCTGATTGCGAAACACGTACGTAGCATGAAATCAGGTTAATGTGAAGATTGTGACTGTGCGCCACTGGACTGACGGAAAGTCCCAGCCGAAGAGGGGAAGAATCACCAAGGACTGAGAAATTCCAGAAAACTGTGATGTGGGACCACACGTTACATCGTGCGCATTGCAATGTCCAGCACAACTTACACTGTCCAGCACAACTTACACTGTCCAGCACAACTTACACTGTCCAGCACAACTTACACTGTCCAGCACAACTTACACTGTCCAGCACAACTTACACTGTCCAGCACAACTTACACTGTCCAGCACAACTTACACTGTCCCTGCAGCTTCTTCAAACCCCCCTAAACTCCCTACATACCCTGCTACTCTAAACTCCCTACATACCCTGCTACTCTAAACTCCCTACATACCCTGCTACTCTAAACTCCCTACATACCCTGCTACTCTAAACTCCCTACATACCCTGCTACTCTAAACTCCCTACATACCCTGCTACTCTATTCGGTCCATCCCCCCACCTCCCTGTGCGTACAGCGGGTACGCGTCCCTGTCCCCCACCTCCCCCACTCCACCCCCACCCCAGAAGGAAGGGGGTTCGTGTCTCGAGACGTCACACCTACCACACCTCAACTCTCGCCCACCATACCCCAACTACTATTGGGTGTGCGCGCGCCCGCCGGCACCCCCTGCCGGGAGCGAAGGGCCATGGCTCCACCCGGCGGGACGGTAGCTGTGCACCGCACACCCAAATTGACCCTCCACACCATACCCCAACTACTCTCTTGTTCGTTTCTTAGGCGAAAATCTATTTTATTCTCAAAACTACTTTAAATGTATATAATTATTCGTCAATATACGACAAACTATTTTATACGCAACATTATTTAGAGGCCAGTACCATGTGTGTATATACCCCATATCTGTGTGAGCGAATGTGTTCGGTGCGTCACTGTGGCATAGATAGCTTTCTTAAATTGCAAGTGAAATGAAAAAAGGCCTACGTGCTGTATATATCTGCTTTTAAGCTCTCCCTGTACAAATCTGAATCACCTGTTTTAACCTTTGATTTTATAAAGTGGCTCTGAAATTTTATCACTTTTTATAAAGTACCTTTTTGGAAAATAAACGTATACTTTTAACATCCTATTCCCAATGCTCTTGGAGACAACGGGTGCCAAACCCAATCATATTTAATCACACTATCTAGAAGAAGAATTTATCCCTTTAACAAACTTTTATCATCACTACTCCTGCCACCCCGTCATCCTCCCCTTTTTTCTCACTTTTACCAGCTCCTTAGCTCCAGTCACCAACTCATGTCCCAAATAGAAATAGTTTCTGAGAGGACGTAAACTCCCCCCTTCTAGTTCTGCTACTCTATGCACCTCACTGATTTATGGATGTGGGACGGGCGGCAGAGAGAGAGAGAGAGAGAGAGAGAGAGAGAGAGAGAGAGAGAGAGAGAGAGAGAGAGAGAGAGAGAGAGAGAGAGAGAGAGAGAGAGAGAGAGAGAGAGAGAGAGAGAGAGAGAGAGAGAGAGAGAGTCTGCCAACAAGATCATCTACTACTATTGCCAGAGATGTTTTAGCAGACGACAGATCAGCAGTGTGCAAAAGTCAAACAAGGCAGCAGATTGCACGACAGAGGGTAAGCCCAACGTGCAAATGGCCGCCACACATCAAGATGGCGGTCACAGACAATGAAGGTCGCTGTAAACACGGCTCTCTGCTGTCACGATCCCATCCCATCATGCCTTTCGCCTCTAATAAACAAATGGCCGTCATCCTACGTCGCTAGATCAGAGTTGACCGCCATCCAGAGATCCCGTCTCGATGTTTAGAGACTGGCACAAAAAGCCACTCTCTCGGTCAATTCTTGTGCTCCTATCATCATCATCATCATCATCATCCATTAATGTCTGATATCAGTGGCTGCTCCAGAGATTTAGAACATAAGAGGATGCCATTGTTCTCGGACCTCCAGTCTGGGAGTCTGTTCTGCTGGCCCGCTAAAAAGTATGATGTGAGACAAAGACGTTCTATCTACTGTCACACCAAATCTCTGACCAGACTGTGTGTTGGCCCGGTAAAAAGTATGATGTGAGACAAAGACGTTCAGGCTATCTACTGTCACACCAAATCTCTGACCAGACTGTGTGTTGGTCCACAGACTGTAATCACAATCGGAGATTTTGCTCCAGTGGCACACATCAACCAGTATTTGGGGTCAGCTCACGAGGGGTCACCAAGAGTGGATGCACTCTAAAGAATTCAGAGAGTTATTACTGCTCCTTTGACCTCTCAATGTGCATTGACACATGTCATGATGTGTATTTCTATAATCAAGTAAACACTTTTTTTTCATTCACTTTTCAGTTTCTTTTCTGTTTCAGCTTGTGTGGGTGAAGCGAGCGTTAGAAAGGTCGTTAAAAAGTTGCTTCTTAGAATTAAAGCGCGAAGACATCTACAAAGCAAAACAGCAAACGACAAAAGATTACACAGAAATTACATTTAACATCAAAATAACTCAGAGGCTGGAACCCGGGGTCCTATCAGAATCAAAGCAATAAACTCTGAAACCACTCCACAAACACACTCCACCCCCGACCCCCATCCAGCCCCCTTTCAAGCCAGGCAGAGAGAGAGAGACAGCGCCGTGAGCAGTGCCACGTGAAGCACTCAACGTTGGGAGCTCCCTCCAGATAGGCGGGCCAGCCATCCCAGAAGCCTTGAAAGCTGGAGAGACGGTGAAATGATGGTATCACTGGCCGTTGGTGACACTGTTCCCATTCCGGGGTAAACAGCGTGGCGGTGTGTTTATGTCAGACAAGCCACTACAGGTAAACAGACATGGAGATGGGGCGACCCTCGTATGGAGCGCGCCGCCCGGGCAGGCCTGGTGGTGTAAACTGTTTTAACCTCCCCGCTGATGGCATCGGCTCTCCACTCACATCA
>NC_090249.1:62282704-62297704 GCF_037325665.1 Littorina saxatilis | reverse complement strand
GAACATGGCACTACACTACGGGCAGCAGTCAACAGTCACTAAGCACCGCTGGTCGAGACGCAGTGTGGACTGAGGATGGAGGAATCAATTACCATCTCTACAGAGCAGCCTGCAGATATGTGATTTGTTTGGGGACCGCGCGGTAATCAGATTGTTCCATCATGGCTACCAGGCAACGCCAGTACAGCGCCGCTGCCCATTTCGGTAAAAAGACGGGCGCCACATTTTCACTTCCAGTTGACGCCATGATTTGACACGGGATTTGAAGATTGTTCAATCTGCAACTGCGCCGTTATCAATTGTTTGTCCACGTGTTGGCCAGTGGGAGTTGATATGTCGCCACCCACACTGATAAATGAAACAATTCCTCTTCATCTCTGTTACAAGATATAAAAGAGATAGGGAGAGGGGGGGGGGGGGGAGAGAAAAATGGAAAAAGAGCGGGAGGGGGGGGGGGGGGGAAGAGTAAGCGAGGAGAGAAAGAGCGAGGGAAAAAGAGAGAGAAAAATGGAAAGAGAGCGGGGAGAGAGTGATTGAGGGAGAGAGTGATCGAGGGAGAGAGAGAGAGGGAGAGAGAGAGAGAGAGAGGGAGAGAGAGAGGGAGAGAGAGAGGGAGAGAGAGGAAGAGAGAGACAGAGACAGAGTGAGAGAGAGGGGGTGGAGAGAGAGAGAGAGAGAGAGAGTGAGGGAGGGAGATAGAGGAAGAAAGAGAGAGAGACGTAGTGAGAGAGAGAGAGACCTTAGGGAGGGAGAGGGAGGGAGAGAGAGAGAGGGAGAGAGAGAGAGAGGAAGAGAGAGACAGAGACAGAGTGAGAGAGAGGGGGGTGGAGAGAGAGAGAGAGAGAGAGAGAGAGAGAGAGAGAGTGAGGGAGGGAGATAGAGGAAGAAACAGAGAGAGACGTAGTGAGAGAGAGATAGAGAGAGAGATAGAGAGAGAGAGAGAAAGAAGAAATAAAGAGAGAGAGAGAGAGAGAGAGAGAGAGAGAGAGAGAGAGAGAGAGAGAGAGAGAGAGAGAGAGAGCGACAGAGAGTGAGAAAGAGAGAGCTTTTGTCAAGTTATTTCAATGTATATTCAATGTTATAACAGGTAAGTTGGCCTATACAATACATTCTCTGAATTGTGAGTTTCATATCGATATGACGCCCAAAGCAAAAACTGGTGGGGGAAAAAGGCAGTGCGGAGGGAGAGAGGACCTGTTGGCCTTCCTTACTTACCGACAAACTTCTCCTCCCTCAGTCCCTGAGTGAACTTGGACTCCACGTAGATGGACAGGTTGCCCACAAACTTGCTGCACGTGCTGCCCCGGTAGATCTGACAGAACCCCTCCCCCTTCTCCTCCTCGTCCCTGCCCACATCAACATCAGTCAATCAAGCAGTCAATTTATTCATCAATTAATCAATTAATCAATCAATCCATACATCAATAATCATCCATTCATCAATCAATCAATTCATTCATCAATTCATCAATCAATCAATCAATCCATTCATCAATCAATCAATCAATCAATCCATCAATCCATTCATGAATAATCAATCAGTCAATTAATTAATCAATCAATCCATACATCAATAAATCAATCAATCCATTCATCAATCAATAAATCAATACATTCATCAATCAATCAATTCATCAATCAATCCATTCATCAATCAATCAATCAATTCATCAATCCATTCATCAATAATCAATCAGTCAATCAGTCAATTTATTCATCAATTAATCAATTAATCAATACATCAATAATCAATCAATCAATCCATTCATCAATCAATCCATTCATCAATCAATCAATCAATCAATCCATCAATCAATCCATTCATCAATCAATCCATTCATCAATCAATTCATCAATCAATCAATCCATTCATCAATCAATCCATACATCAATAATCAATCAATCCATTCATCAATAATCAATCAATCCGTCAGTCAGTCAACATGTCAATCAGTCAAATATCAATCAGTCCATCAATAAATCAATCAATTAATTCAGAAGGCTAACGATAAATTACAGAATGTAAGAATGAAAGAATGAATCCATCACAAAATCATGACTCATCCTTTAGTTCTAGTTCTTTCAAAATGTCTTAGCTTTTGACAAGAACGACTATAATTATAGATTATCAGAAATACAGACAGAGAAAGTTTTTGTTTACGAGCAGTAACAAGACGAGGACACAGTACAGCTGCAAACGATAGTTGCTCGTTTCTGTTTGCAGCAAATTTAGCATACCGCCAAAAACAGAGCGGCTTGGGGCAGTGTTATTTTCAGCACTGGCACGTGCACGATGCCACACAGTTGTAATGATCGCCCCAAAGCAACCACTTTCAATGCCGAGAAAAAAAAGGACAAATAAGATCCAGAACAAAAACAATTACATCGCTCCAAAAGAGCAAGGCAGCGGCTGATATTGAAACACACATGTATATCCTTCTCCGTGTTAAAAGAAAAAGAAGAAGAAAGATAAAAACAAAACAGAAAAAGAAGAAGAAAAAGAAAATGGTTGACAAAGGCGAGAAGTCCCTGTTATCTTTAGCTGTGTACACATTCTGCTGATCCAGAGGTCACGACTTTTCATCCCAACCATCTCTCCCGCGTTTTCTTTTTCTCTCTTTTCCCTCTAACAAATGACAGCTATTTCAGTCTGATCAGATGAAACAACACGCGCATGTTTCCCTCAGTGTGGAAGAAAGTGGTCCCAAAGAATTGTACAAAGACGTCATCTCCTTTGTGTTCAATTAACAGACAGGGGGTGACCTCAGTTCTCCATCGAGCGGCTTTTTGTACGAGCCAGCTTTTCTCCATTTTCCCTTTTCTCCTCTAGGAGACTTTTCGTGGCCTTTGTTGTTTTCAGATTTATATTTTTCATTATCTAAGGTCCACGTATACATGCACTACACAGAGGATCTTCCACTCCCCTAACCCCTTTCCAAGTGTGGGAAAAGACGAAGAATCCAATGAAGAAAGTAGTGTCTCTGTGCACAACTTCTCAGGGACCCAGAAGAACAGAGTATTGAACTGTTCAGCAAAAATATTACGAGTACGTCTGTAACTTTTATTTTTCCTTAGCGGGTTACGTAATATCAAGTTTTCTTTGCGCGGAACAAAGCTTTGTTTTGATCTTGTTGCTTTGTTTTGATCTTGTTGCTTTGTGCGTGTGTGTGGAAGAACAAATATACAGCTTGATCCAAGAGGAGATGACCTTTCATCCCGCATGTTCAAAAACACTTCCATTTTGTCTCTCCCGTCATCGTTCTTTTTCTCCAGTCTTGTAGATTTGGATGACGGCAGTAAATACATTACTTCGCCATGTTCTTGTGGCAAGCAGCGTTTCCTTTGTCCGTTTGGACCCTAATTGTATTGCGCAATGTCGTAACTCTCGTCAGCTGTGGTAACGTGCATCGTGGCCCATTCCTCTGGAATTGTTCACGCTAAGCTCGCCTTTAACGTGGAGGGACAGCGGAGATATGGATTAATCTTTCTTTGACTTTTGACTGCTCCATCGTCCCCCCCCCCTCCTACCGGTTCCCCTGACGTCTGTACAGTTCTTTGTGTTCGTCAAGTCTTCACTTCAGCGCTCGGTGTTTTCTTGAGCTTTCTGCTTTTGTACTTTCTCCTCATGAGCTTTAATGATCTCTCCCCCTCCCCCCCCCTTTCTAAACGTTGTGTATTCTATGATGCGTTTGACTGGTCTTTGTGTTCGTCAAGTCTTCACTTCAGCGCTCGGTGTTTTCTTGAGTTTTCTGCTTTTGTGAAGCTTTGATGATCCCATCCCCCCTTGCTAGACGTTGTGTATTCCCTAAAGTTGTTGACTGTTTTTTTCTGCCCGTGAGGTCACCATCACGGAGTGATGTTTTCCTGTTCTGTGTGTTCGTCAAGTCTTCCCTTCAGCGCTTGGCGTTTTCTTGAGTTTTCCGCTTTTGTACTTTCTCCTCATGAACTTTGATGATCGTATCCCCTCTTCCTAAATGGTGTATATTCCCCGATGCGCGTGACTGTTCTTTGTGTCTGTGAGGTGACCATGGCGGAGTGTGATGTTCTCGTGGCCTGGCCGACCCGACACTTTCTGATGATGGAGGAGGCGCTCCCAACACGGGCCCTGCTCTTTGGTTACTGCTCTTTCATCCCGGGCCACTGGGGAGAGGGGAAAGCCTGCTGCTGGCACCTAGCAGTGAAGAAGGATGTAACGGCGGGGTCTACAGTCTGGTGAACTAAGCCTGGAAGACGATCTGTTTTGTATCACCACGACCGGCACGGGACTTGTGGATAGTGTGGATAGTGTGGATAGTGTGGATAGTGTGGATAGTGGCGACTCATCCCTTTACCAAAGACCGCACAGCGACTAGGGAGTTGGACCCTTCTGTTTTGTGAACTGTTCATTCTTTATACGCTACGTCTCTCGCAGGGACAAAGAAGTTGGTCTGGAAGATGGAGCGGCAGTCCGCTGAATAGTGACAGGAACTTATCTCTTAGAAGTTGGGGAAAAGCCAAGCTCCAGTATCAACCATAAAGATGTGTTATTTTGTCTTAGTGATGTAACGTCATACAATGCATGGACTCTCTCGAGACTCGGACCAGTGTCTGAACTTCAGTGTATACAGTTGGGGCAAAGGACGAAAATCGTCAAGAGACTTTAAAAAGTGTATTTTTCTTCTGGTAAAAACAAAATGTTGAATTAATGTATACCAACACAGCGACATACGTATAGAGGAGCACAAGTACAAGTTTATACATGCTCACATAACCTTACCTAACGTTTCATGCTGGTAAATGATTAAAGAAATGTGAATTCAAAACTTCAACACCAGAATATCAATACCTTTTAATTCTTTCTCTTTTCACAATACCGGGCTCATCTGCATTGCCTGGTGAGGGATCACAACACCTATCATCTGCATTGTCTGGTGAGGGATCACAACACCTATCATCTGCATTGTCTGGTGAGGGATCACAACACCTATCATCTACTTTGCCTGGTGAGGGATCACAACACCTATCATCTGCATTGCCTGGTGAGGGATCACAACACCTATCATCTGCATTGCCTGGTGAGGGATCACAACACCTATCATCTGCATTGCCTGGTGAGGGATCACAACACCTATCATCTGCATTGCCTGGTGAGGGATCACAACACCTATCATCTGCATTGTCTGGTGAGGGATCACAACACCTATCATCTGCATTGCCTGGTGAGGGATCACAACACCTATCATCTGCATTGTCTGGTGAGGGATCACAACACCTATCATCTGCATTGCCTGGTGAGGGATCACAACACCTATCATCTGCATTGCCTGGTGAGGGATCACAACACCTATCATCTGCATTGCCTGGTGAGGGATCACAACACCTATCATCTGCATTGCCTGGTGAGGGATCACAACGCCTATCATCTACATTGCCTGGTGAGGGATCACAACACCTATCATCTACATTGCCTGGTGAGGGATCACAACACCTATCATCTACATTGCCTGGTGAGGGATCACAACACCTATCATCTACATTGCCTGGTGAGGGATCACAACACCTATCATCTACATTGCCTGGTGAGGGATCACAACACAACAGTTGGCTGAACGAGGCACTGAACGAGGCAAGCAGGCTCGCAGTTAACATTTTTGAGCAGACACCAATTTCAAACATTTACAAAAGGATGCCGGAGTTTCTATCAGTTGGCTTTGTCCCTTACGCACTAACAACAATGATCGTAGTGGGATGATGGAGGTGGCCGAGATTGCCTGAGGTATATGGCACTGTCATTTAAACTGAGACTGTATATCAGACGGAGGGATGAATGGGGTCAGAGTTTAAGTTCCAGGGAACCATAATTATAAAAAGCTTGGCATGGCGGGACAATTATCAGGAGAAATTCGAAATGTGGCACGTAATTAAATGCGTCAGACAATCTTAATATCCAATTACAGACTTAATTACGCTTGGAGGGATATCCATAGTAAACTAAGTCCTAAAACAATGCCCATAAACCCTCCCATTGGTACGCGAATATCGCCATGCTATCAGTGTGTGATATAGCCAGGAAGGCCATATGCTGCTTGTCTCGTGCCATAGCCTGGTGCCATGACAAAAACACCCACGAAAACTGTGATACCATCATCATTTAAGATAATTACAATTAAAACGATAAATTATCAGTGTCGTCCCACAATAATCTCAATTGAGATTTTGTTCCGCACTCTTTTGTTTGCCACATTGAGAACAAGGAAGAAATACGGAAAGAAAGCCGCATGAAGAAGACGTCTCATAATATTATTCTTCACGGATTTCACTGAACAATACCCGAAACCTACTCGTGCGTCACATTTTAAGCCCTTACTCATCTGCTGAAAACGTTCGCTCAAATGTTTATCATAAGTTATGATGATGGAGTCTCCCGTCGGTACGACGGACGAGTAGCAAACAGTTCAGCTTTTGGAATGCGTCCGCATATAATTATATATGCGAGTGGAGGCCAATTCTAGAAGCACAGCGTCTCCCGCATATGATCCATGTAGTTGTGTCTCATCAGAGGCTGTGCTCTGCATCCGTCGTTCTTTCTTTTCCAGGGTTTTGGCTGATCTTTTCTCTTCGAAAGTTTTGAGACCTTTCATAAGTCATGGGGCATTCATGAATGTCCCAAGCATGAGGAAATGAAACGGGCAACGTTTTATACAACCAGTGGGACGCGACACCGTGTATGCATGATGCCGTAGACTCTGAATGCTGGCAGCGTTTTGTTGACAAACAAGTGCATTGAATTTTTTTTAATATGTTGGTGTACTTACGATCCAGGAAGTAGACTGGAGTCGTACTTGCCCTTGAATCTGTAACAAACAACACACACTGTCAGCCTCATATTGACTTCAGATATTTGTTATCGTTATGTTATGTTGATGTCAAGGTTGAACATTTCATAAAACCAGTGATAGAATAAAAGAAGCTGAAAAGAGAAACGTAGATGAAAAAAAAATCAAACTCGACGTCGTGCGCGCGCAAAGAAAGAGAGACAGACAAAACAACAGATAAAAAAGCACACACACCACCCCCCCCCCCTCTCTCTCTCTCTCTCTCACTCACAGCAATCTGTTATTAATGATGTTCAACTCCTGTCCCAGCCAATCATTCAGGGGAGGCAACAAAGAGTGAATCCCGCTCCGAGCACCCCGCCGTTGCTGACGTTGAAAGAGTTCTCCTTCAAGAGGCCAGAGGGCGCTCTCCGCTCTTTATTGGCCAGCTCTGAGAGCAAGGGGAGCTAAACGATGACGTTCTGCCATCGCCTGTGTCATTGTGAAAGGCATTTTAAGTAAGGGCCATAATCCCTCCACTGCACTCCGCCGGGAGTCAATGGCTTGCACCTTAAAACAGAACCTTCCACCAGACAGGTCTAAGTGGGGGTCTGGCAAGAGAGAGGAAGCTTGACGTTTTAATTGGAATAAATGCTGACTTTAACGGCTCCGGATAAGAACGAGAACTGCACATAAATCTGTGTCGCCGGGGCAGAGTTGCGTTTCTTGATCAATTCGATAAAGGTAATGGAGAGGCCTGGATTCTGTCAGCGTGACAACGAGAGTAAACTCCCCTGTAAACATCTTTGTTTTACAACTTCACTTCTTGCTTAGATCAGCAGCATCTAAAAAGCATATTTGCCAACTGCTGGATGAATGTGGAAATGGCGCAGAGAGGAAAGTGTTCGCAAAAAGACGACGACTGTGGACCAGACCCAACACCTGCCGTGCAGTAAGTCTACAGATAAGTATGGCTGGCTGATCGTGTCAGCTTGCATTTGTGGCACAGGCTTGCCGCCAGCCTGCTAGGCCGCGATAACGGGGACAAAAGATGACTTTACCCGGTGCTATAAATGGGGCTTCCGGTTACACGCGACAAGCCATCTCCTGATCAAATCACACCATTAATTACCCGTACTTGGGGAACCAAACCCCCGAGGAAGTTTTCTGGGTCTGGATTTGTTGGTCCGTATCTGTCTGCATTCCCTGCCCCATCTCTCTCTCTCTCTCTGGTTTATAGGAGGGGAGTGGGGTTTAACAGATTTGGAACCGATCACGTGATCGCCTGCCCCGCCTCTTTGTCACCACGCCCTCTGGTCGACCATCTGGTGGTCCTGACGTAACAAGGGCGACGACTGAGAAGTGTGAGAAAATGTAGCGTTGATTGATCTCCCCTGGCACGCGTCGTGTGATAGGCCTATTTGTAGTCTCGACCAACATAACATGGCGCTCACTGCTCGTGTCATCCGACACCGTCGCTCCGTCCCCTGTGTTTTACACTCACCAAAAACAATTTGTTAACGATTCCAGTCTCGACCTCCTGCACCCTCTCCCTCTCTGTGTCAAAAAGTCAGTTGCTCACCGAGACTACCCGAGATTTCTGTACATACTCTGCCATGTTTATGCAAACATATTCATTCAATGCTGGCAATATATAAAGAAGACTGCGAAACAGAGGTTGCATGTTTTAGCATAATTATCACCACATACATGTCCCTGATAGGAAATTCCCTGTGAAGACGTTAAGCCCCCCCCCCCCCCCCCCATCCTGTGTGTGTTTTATCAGAGGTTGTATATTGAAAGGTGTCTGATGTAGGTTCAAAAGTTGCTCGTATTAGAAGAGGTGTAAACACCCGTTCCGCCAACGCCCCACAAAGAAGACACGACCATGTTGTGCGCCAGGCTGCGTGCAGTGCTCAAAGTATCCAGTGGGGTTCGCACTCCAGGACAAAAAGCAGTGGAAAATAAGGCAGACGGCTTATCAAAACCCTTCCCTCTCTTTGAAACCTGCACCGACAAGCTTTAAGGCCAACGGCATTCAATCGCCTGCTTGTTTCGTAACGTTTGCTTCCACATAAACAGGCCAACGGCATTCAATCGCCTGCTTGTTTCGTAACGTTTGCTTCCACATAAACAGGCCAATACCAAGTCTTGAATCTGAAGAAAGTTGGAAAATCTATGACCAAGCTATTAACTACCTGGCAAATGTTTACTGACTTCATAGCGTCCGCAAAAACAGTACTGTTTTAGTTTTGATAAAACAGAAGTTCTATCTGAACAGAAGTCAGATTTGTCAAAAAGTAGACGAAAAACAAACAGGACACCTTTTCAATGGCTGGCTAATCCACAGAAAGATCTTTTATTAATTAATTTCACACCAAACAAGGTCAAAATAGCAAAACAAACAAACAAAAAACAAACAAACAAACCCCGAAGCCCAAGACCAAAAGAGCGCAACGACTATTCAGGCAGTCGTACTCTGCCTTGGGAGACTTTAGGAACCAAGTGGATCATGAATGACTCACCCGCCCAGGTCCTCGCTGTCCTGACCCGGTACGAATGACGACAGAGGGTCGGGCTCCTTGTCCTCCTTGCCGTCCTTGCCCTTGCTGCCTTTGTCACGTGTCTCGGGGGGCGGGTCCTCTGCAACGACACACATTTCTCATTGGACGATGGCACTGTATACTATGATTGACCCATTATGAAATATTTCCTGTGCGCCTGACATGTTTTTTCAATTTGTAATGGTGTATCACCCTATTTAGGGGCTATGGCCTGACATAAAACAGTCCTGAGTCCTGAGTCCGGATGATGGCACGGTCACGTGGTGCCGCTACAAAGCTTAATCGTTTCTTATTGGCTGAGAGGAATAAATTGATTGACAGGTCCGGTTACTGGCTATTTCAAACAGTTCTGAGGTTATTATCTTCTGTGTATCAAAAATTGTTTTGTGTGGGCTACACGACCACTCTACATGAGCTCATTAGGGACTGCCTGCTTGCGATAGGAAAACTTCGGAAAACTTATTTTGTATCAACAAGCCAAGCTACATGAGGGTGACACTACAACACAAATAATAATTCTACTATTTGGTTTTCTTCAAGAACAGGTACTTCTTACCATCCTTTACTAAAGGAACATTATATTGTTGACGATAAACCAGAATGCACAATTGTTAAGTTCAATACAAGAACAGCGACAACTTACCACCATTCACCACAACTTTTTGATAACTTACAAATCAACATTCTGGTTGACTAACTGGAAGAAGAGAAGGGGTGGCCGAGTGGTAAAGTGCACTTGCCGCGGAAGTGAGAGGTTGCGAGTTCGACCCTGGGTCGGGGCGTAAGCAATTTTCTTCCCCCTTTTCTAGCCCAGGTGGTGGGTTCAAGTGCTAGTCTTTCGGATGAGACGAAAAACCGAGGTCCCTTCGTGTACACTACATTGGGGTGTGCACGTTAAAGATCCCACGATTGACAAAAGGGTCTTTCCTGGCAAAAATATATAGGCATAGATAAAAAATGTCCACCAAATACCCGTGTGACTTGGAATACTAGGCCGTGAAAAGTAAATATTCGCCGTAATGGTTTGAGATTTACTGGCCGATGTGATTGCGTGATATATTGTGTAAAAAAAATCCATCTCACACGGGAGAAATTAATATGTAAAGCGCGTTGAGAACGTCAAGCGCTACATAAATCTCCCATATAAATAACTAAATAAGAGAAGCTACTCACCATCCTTGACCAACAGAATGCCCGTGGTCTCGGCCTCCCCGAAGTTGTTGGTGCCTTTACACGTGTAGTAGCCCGAGTCTCTGGGTCGTAGCTCGTCCACGCGTAACCTGCACACACACACACACACACACACACACACACACACACACACACACACACACACACACACACACACACACAAGACGGGGATTTAGTCACTTCGTTCTGACACTCCAGTGAAGCAAAACGGATGGGCATTTCTACTTTCTACTAGTGTTTCGTTTGTCTCTATGTTACATGCACCACCGCTGCAATTTCTCTATGTGAGATAATAAAGTTAATTTCATTGATTGATTGAGGACCTGTTGGTGAACCATGAACTACACAATCACAAAACAAGAACGGTAAGTTACTGGAACGTTACATTACGTACCGTTCTTTGTTTTCTCTCTTTTTTTACATGTTGGAACGTTAGGAGTCTGTTTTGGGAATTCGCGAACTCCTCAACCAGCCATCCCTCCATTCAAAAGTAAAAAAGATCTACTGCAGACATACCAATACACGACCCAAGCTGTTTCCTTGCCTCTAGTTCTACCAGTCTCAATCCACAGAGCAATTCAACCTTGTCTCAGCTAATCTCAGTCTGCCTGCAGGACTTTCCAAAGTGTGACTGAAGATATGTCAACTTTCGCGGAGCACCTCTTTCTTACTACCGACACGGTTGGCCTAGTGGTAAGGCGTCCGCCCCGTGATCGGGAGGTCGTGGGTTCGAACCCCGGCCGGGTCATACCTAAGACTTTAAAATTGGCAATCTTGTGGCTGCTCCGCCTGGCGTCTGGCATTATGGGGTTAGTGCTAGGACTGGTTGGTCCGGTGTCAGAATAATGTGACTGGGTGAGACATGAAGCCTGTGCTGCGACTTCTGTCTTGTGTGTGGCGCACGTTATATGTCAAAGCAGCACCGCCCTGATTATGGCCCTTCGTGGTCGGCTGGGCGTTAAGCAAACAAACAAACAAAAAAACCTCTTTCTTATTCAAATGAAGGCCAATGAAACTGCTCGATTTTGTTCGGAGCAAACCATATCGCCAAACAAAAGGAGAATGTAAGCCAATCTGACTGTAGACATGAATCATTTCACAGCAAGAATCCTCCCTATCTCGTATTTGTTTATCTTGACGATTCCTTCATGTAACATCACGAGCACACGCGCTCCTCAATAATGATAGGCAGCAGTTGATCTATGATCCTATTCCCCCTGCAGGGCATCAAAGGCGCTCAGAGAGCCATCGCGGACACCAAGAGAGACCCGCAAGACAAACAAAGTTATCATCACTCGTCGTCACAGCCAGGACATCAGTATGCCAGGTTGCGTAAGGCCCCACCTCAGCTCGTCGTCACAGCCAGGACATCAGTATGCCAGGTTGCGTAAGGCCCCACCTCAGCTCGTCGTCACAGCCAGGACATCAGTATGCCAGGTTGCGTAAGGCCCCACCTCAGCTCGTCGTCACAGCCAGGACATCAGTATGCCAGGTTGCGTAAGGCCCCACCTCAGCTCGTCGTCACAGCCAGGACATCAGTATGCCAGGTTGCGTAAGGCCCCACCTCAGCTCGTCGTCACAGCCAGGACATCAGTATGCCAGGTTGCGTAAGGCCCCACCTCAGCTCGTCGTCACAGCCAGGACATCAGTATGCCAGGTTGCGTAAGGCCCCACCTCAGCGGTGCAGCCCTGACCGAGTTGGGTTGCTCTGTAAACAGGAGCACGTGGAGGGGCGCGAGGGTGCGTGCACAGTGCGATTACTCCCCCTGGACTAATTAAGTGATGTGATTAGCTCCCGTAACTCGCGGTAACAAAGGGGGGAGGGACGGGGGAGGGGGACGGGGGACCGGGTCGCATGCCTTCATGTAGGTTTACACTGGTCTGACCCTTGTCTTGCACTGCACGTGCGTGTTGTGTGAAACGGTTGAAATTTATGGCAACTGTATCACTTGGATTTTTCATGCTTCGTTCAGGTACACGGCTGGTTGCACCGGAAAGCATTCGCAACCTATTTATAAAAAAATGTCTGTCGTTTTGAATCAAATCCTCGCCAAGAAATGTGTTTAAACAACGATACTGGTAAGTATACCTCCGGTTCAGTCTGTTTATTCGCCGGTCTATCGGAGCCTGCTTTTGTGTTGGTTCAAACTTAACTACACACAACTCCAGGTGGGGCGGCAATAAAAGCATTAGCTCTCTCGTAGCATGGTTTAATTTTCCTTTGCCATAATTATAGAAGACGGCCTGTGCAAAAAATCTATAACACACAAACAAACAGCATAGAGAAAATCCAGTGAGCTTTACACCAGTACATTGATATTCTTATCAATACGTGGAGGCGTATTCCAAAGGTACAATGGTGATCGCGTTATCAAGCCGACCACACTTGTAACCCTGGCAGAGGTGTTAATGATCACCTGCACTAGTGGCGGGCAGTTTGCAACAGGTGCCCTTGCAAAACAAGGTACGCGATTTAACACAAGACGATCGATGTATGTATGGTACCCGTGTTAACACTGGCATGCCTCCCTCTTCACTCTACCAATGAAACATGACAATCATCTGCCTAGTGAATAAATAATCAGCTGTTGAATAAATAATGAGCTGGTTCTGGGGTCACTGTGCCCTGATTGGCTGACAGCTGGGTGGCAGCGCCAAAGGTCACATGTTCTTTCCTGTTTTAATTGAACATGCACGCATTCTCTTCATTAAAGTTTCATTAAAGTTTCATTTTTGTTGAGTGTTTTGACTCGCACAAGACAATCAAATATGACAATTTTTTTGTAAATAAATGAGTGTCGATTAAGACGTTGTACAATACGCTTCTTCCACTACAGAATATTCTACTGAAGCGTAGTGGTGAGGATGACCAGCTTCGTCTACCCCTCAGTCGATCCCAGCACCCCCCCCCCCCCCCCCCCCCTTCTGCTCTCAGTGTCAAGTTTCCATAGGCCGGCCGAGGGAAGTGTTTAACTGACCGTATCAAGCACTCGCTTTTCGTGCATTCCGAACGCGTGTACTGGAGTGACTGACAGGAGCTCAAGTTCTCCCTCCCTTAAAAATAAGGGAGTCTGCCGCGACCGCGCCTGAACTGTCTCCCTGAACTGCACACCTACATCGTACCTAGATCTGAACCACTCGTGCCCCTGTTCACCTGTCCTCCTCCCTCCATTGCCTCCCTATATTTATGTCTACCTCCGCTATTTATGTCTGCCTCATAATTAATTCTATCAGCTCGCGCAGTTATGATGAAAGGGGGAGGGGTCGGCAGCTGGCTGTTAGCGTGGGGACGGGAGGGGCGGGGGAGGAGGGGGGGGGGATTGTGGAATGGGGCGTGTGGGTTGTGGGTGTGGGTTGTGGGTGTGGGTGTGGGTGTGGCACAGAATGAAAATCAAGACGGGCTAGATGTTTGTGGAGCAGCTACAACTTCTCTCATCTTTCTCTTATCAGTTATATCATGCACGCCTGATGCACAGAGTCAGTATACGGACAAACAACGTGTAGGTACAGAAAATAACTGACTTATAAAGACCAAAATAGGCCTGTGTTGTCTTGCTCCGTCCCAACATTCAATTTTCCTTGTTTGTATAAGGACAGTAACATTTTGAGTCTTTGAGTCTTGAAATATACCGCAGGAGATGCAAAAGCAACTGAAGCAAAGTATACACATGTTAAGACATTCTTGATAATAAAACACTGCGCGAGATAATACGATGAACGAACACTACTCACAAAAGAAGACTCAAACAGAGGAAATAATAATGTCGCTGTCAATAACAATCCTGGTTGCTGCAGCAAAGCTACATAATTTGACTAAAATGCTCAGTGTCAGCGGCAGGCCTTACCTACCCAGGGGGCGTGGCACTGCAACTGGCCGAGAAGGAGCAAAAACAGTGCAAAAGACACATAGAAGCGTATCAGTAGAATATTGTGGGTGAGAGTGGGGTTGTGTTGGGTGGAGGAGGGGGAGGGGGCATGGAGAAAAAAGATGAAATGTACAAAGTGTGTGTGCGAGGGACTACATAGGGACTACATAGGGACTACACACGGCCTACACAAGGACTACACAGGGACTACACAGACCAGTTGCACCACCTGAAGCCAGTGGGTGGGAAAGTAAATGGACGGAGAAACAAGGTCACGGAGAAATTAAAATGTCTGGTGGCAGGCAGAGGGCGAGGGGGGGGGGGGGGATGGTTGGCGGGGGAGACAAGGGGCACACAAGGCGAGTGAAACAAATGAGTGAGAAGCAGAGGAGGAGGGGTAGGGGTAGGGGTGGGGGTGGGGCGGAGGGAGATGTCAAGATATGAGGGATTATAAACAAGCAGGACTGACATGGTGGCAGGGAGGTCACTCCCGACAAAACATGGCACCGACCATAAAGTGGAGGGGCGGGGGTGGATGGAGGAGGGGGTGGAGGGGTGGAGGGGTGGAGGGGTGGAGGGAGGATG
>NC_090249.1:62265204-62277704 GCF_037325665.1 Littorina saxatilis | reverse complement strand
AATGGTTTAAACACTTTTATTCAGAAAGTTACAGATTAGAATGCTGCATACAATCAAATTAATAGATGGAGCACAACAAGCAAAGCTTAAACACGTGCTCTTAAAGCAATATCAAGAAGTCTAATGAACTGAGGCGGGCTCTGCATGTCTGTCTGTCTGTCTGTCTGTCTGTCTGTCTGCATGTCTGCTTGCCTGCATGCCGGCCTGCCTGCCTGTCTGTTTGTCTGCCTGCCTGTCTGTCTGTTTGTCTGCCTGCCTGTCTGTTTGTCTGCCTGTCTGTCTCTGCTGCGTTGAAAATTGGCATGCATTAAACCAAACCATTACTGAGCCCGCCCGCGCACAATTAACTTGCCTTGAATTGGATTGGATTGGATTGGATTGGATAAGATTTACAGTCCAGTGAGGTTACCCTCATGGAAATTCGGGCTGCTTTCTCCCCGGGAAAAGCGAGCTGCCATACATACGGCGCTACCCATATATTTTTTTTTTCCTGCATGCGTGTATTCATGTTTCCTGAGACTTAATGCCGTGTGAGATTGAATTTTTTTTACTTTATTCCAAGTCCCACGGGTATTTGATGGACATTTTTATCTATGCCTATACAATTTTGCCAGGAAAGACCCTTTTGTCAATCGTGGGATCTTTAACGTGCACACCCCAATGTAGTGTACACGAAGGGACCTCGGTTTTTCGTCTCATCCGAAAGACTAGCACTTGAACCCACCACCTAGGTTGGGAAAGGGGGGAGAAAATTGCGGCCTGACCCAGGCCTGAACACGCAACCTCTCGCTTCCGAGCGCAAGTGCGTTACCACTCGGCCACCCAGTCCTTTTTAATCAGAATGTATCATCCGTCCGTTTCCCTTTCAGTGCCAATGATGTCTGCAACAAGCGTTCTTTCAGTGCCAATGATGTCTGCAACAAGCGTTCTTTCAGTGCCAATGATGTCTGCAACAAGCGTTCTTTCAGCAACCCGACGTGCTCTCTCAACACCGCCTTTCATACGTCAAAACGTCAACACCCTTCGTGTCGGTTAATCATGCTAAATTCATGGCTGACAAAATTAATTTGTTCTCACGTAGCACCGTGTCTTTGCGTAATGAGAATGAAGTGAAATCAACATCTCCTCCTACCACCCTCCTCCGAATGCACGTGTTGCTATGACTACCGGATATTCTGCCCTACTCCATACTTTGCTTGGGACTTTTTACACCCCCGGTATAGGGGTGTGTATAGGTTTCGGTCGATGTGTTTGTTTGTTTGTTTGTTTGTTTGTTTGTGTGTTTGTGTTCGCATATAGATCTCAAGAATGAACGGACCGATCGTCACCAAACTTGGTGAACAGGTCCTTACAAAAATTGGGACCAGTGGGAACACAGTTAGGGAGTTATTGGTGGATTAAAATTATACAAGGACTTATAGAGGGACATCTTCATGGTCAAAGGGAAATAACCATTCTCACTCAGTCACTGCCACCAACTGAGAAGGTTATTTCCCTTTGACGGGGGTGTTTTTCCTACCTCGGAGGAATTTCTTGTTTAATTTGATTTGTTGGATTATGCTTCATTAATGGTTTAGATTATGCTTCATTAATGGTTTAGATTATGCTTCATTAATGGTTTAGATTATGCTTCATTAATGGTTTAGATTATGCTTCATTAATGGTTTAGATTATGCTTCATTAATGGTTTAGCAAGGAACACCACTAACCTCCAACTGATTTATTTATTTATATTTATACGGGAGATTTATTTAGCGCTTGACGTTCTCTAAGCGTTTTACATATTAATTTCTGCCGTGTGAGATGGAATTTTTTACACAATATATCACGCATTCACATCGGCCAGTAAATCTCAAGCCATTACGGCGAATATTTACTTTTCACGGCCTAGTATTCCAAGTCACACGGGTATTTGGTGGACATTTTTTTTTTTATCTATGCCTATACATTTTTGCCAGGAAAGACCCTTTTGTCAATCGTGGGATCTTTAGCGTGCACACCCCAACTGATGCGGAGAGCCAGACATTATTTTGCTGATGTATTAACAATATAGCATTTACATCGGTAAAAACAACATCTGTTAGCTTTGGAGAGAAAACAAAACACGTAACAAATCTTGTATAAACAAAAGATATTAATTAATCACCCTTCACTCGGTTATTTTTTTTACTCTTTTCGTTATAAGAAATATCCATTTAATTTCTTGGAAATTAAAAAGATACAAACACACGAAGGAAACTCCGTCAAGGGGAGGCCAGTCTGACGACCCAAAACAAAATGGCGACTGAGTCGGTCCGTTAGCATCAGACAAATGAAGCGGTTTAAGACGATGTGTGGTGATTGCCTCTTGACTCCTGGCCCTCGTTAATTAGCGTTACTGTCTGTTTCACAACTGCCGCCTGTACCCGTGTCGTCTGCTTGCCCACCTGCAATCTCTCACTGGCGGATGTTATGTTTACCCGACCCGAGTCATGGCGAGGAGTTCGCTCCCCTGATTGCTGGGATGGCGCTGCTCTAAAGTTGGTGCATCTTTGAAAAAGAAGAAGGAGAGAGAGAGAGAGAGAGAGGGGGAGAGAGGGAGAGGGAGAGAGAGAGGCAGAAAGAGAGAGGGAGAGAGAGAGAAAAGAGAGGGAGAGAGAGGGATAGAAAAGAGAGAGAGAGAGAGAGAGAGAGAGGGAGAGAGAGAGGGAGAGAGAGAAAAGAGAGAGAGAGAGAGGAAGAGAGGGAGAGGGAGAGAGGGAGAGGGAGAGAGAGAGGCAGAAAGAGAGAGTGGGAGAGAGAGAGAAAAGAGAGGGAGAGAGAGAGAAAAGAGAGAGAGAGAGAGAGAGGGAGAGAGAGAAAAGAGGGAGAGAGAGAAAAGAGAGAGAGAGAGAGAGAGAGAGAGAGGGGGAGAGAGGGAGAGAGAGGCAGAAAGGGAGAGAGGGAGAGAGAGAGGCAGAAAGGGAGAGAGGGAGAGAGAGAGAAAAGGAGAGAGAGAGAGAGAGGGAGAGAGAGAGAGAGAGAGAGAGAGCAAGAGAAAGAGAGAGAGAGAGAGATAAAGAGAGCAAGAGAAAGAGAGAGAGAGAGAGAGGGAGAGAGAGAAGGAAAAGAGAGAGAGAGAGAGAGAGAGGGAGAGAGAGAGAGAGAGAGAGAGAGAGAGAGAGAGAGAGAGAGAGAGAGAGAGAGAGAGAGATGGATGTGTTCTTTCCCTGCACTAACCAGTGATTGACACATACTGGAAACAGCGTGGCAGCAACCGGCGTTACCTAGGTACGGTCATAAGTAGCGGACTTTGCAGCGAACTGCCACGAGACAGGTAGCGGTCAGCCACCCCGCTGCTTGACCATCACTACCCGGCATGCAAAGCGTCACGTGATGTGCTTCTCTGGCCATTTCGCAGACGCCGATAAATGTCATTTCGTATGATCTTCTTTGTCACGTTATAGCACTGTCAGCATGCGTGTTATTTTTCTTCCTTGGACCCACCTGATTAATTTGCACATTGCAGTTACACGTGTCACCTGATTTATGTTTGTAAGTCGTGATGAGGAAGTACAGAATTAAGCCTGTTAATTTATTTCACCCGGGAATGAATAACTTTATGATTGGTTGTCCATGTGATCTATTTCTTCCAGAGGATCTTTATTATCAAGATAGGTGATGTGAGCTTTAGCAATGACCAAAATGGTTAAATTCGGAATATTCGACAAGACACATTTTGAGAGAACCACAACAAAGGTGTCGGCTTCTGGCTTGGCTATCTTTGTTTGTGTGGTAACAAATTCGCAGTGACTCAAACATAACCACCACACAAATAATAATAATAATAATGCAAACTTTTATAGCGCTATTCTAGAAAAATGTCTACTCTTAGCGCTTTACAATACATACATCGACCAAGCATACTATACACGCACAGGCAAAGAAACCGACCAAACATAACCAACAAACTATACATGCACAGGCAAAGAAAACGACCAAACATACAATACACGCACAGGCAAAGATAACGACCAAACATAAACAAACAAACAAATGTCATAATGTGAACGCGAGTTGAATATGTATAACAGATACAGCAGAATGTGCGAAAGGGGACTTGTGCGCTTATGGTCGCGGGTTTGAATACGGGCCGGGACGGACACTGGTCAACTTTTTGTTTGTTTGTTTGTTTGCTTAACGCCCAGCCGACCACGAAGGGCCATATCAGGGCGGTGCTGCTTTGACATATAACGTGCGCCACACACAAGACAGAAGTCGCAGCACAGGCTTCATTGTCTCACCCAGTCACATTATTCTGACACCGGACCAAACTGGTCAACTGTATGTGCAGACCTAGAGTCAGTATCCATGTTCCATCCCCGTGTAACCACAGTGGCACGTAAAAGACCTCGGTCATTCTGCCATAAGTGCAGATGGCTGATTCCACCTAAACACGCATAGACTTGTGTATCTCATCTAAAGTCGGGGGTAACCCCGGGAACATGCCCCTAATGGCTTTGCCGTGAGGACGTAAAACTTGAATTTCTCTCTCTGCGACGCGTCTCTGCTGATGAGGTAGGTATCGATGTCGCGACGTACAGCAAGGCTGATTGTCTTCCGGCGCTGTCCGCTCACAGATTGCGGTCACTGCGCGGCACGTCAACACTAATCAACGGCGGACGGCAAGGTGTGTGCATTGACCACGTGACTGGGGTCAGCACTGACCACGTGACTGGGGTCAGCACTGACCGCTCCACCGGGTCTGTTTGTGAGTTTCACTTGACGCAGCCTTGAACGCATTCATGTGAGTGAAGACACGAACACTCCGAGTTCGGGGGTCAGTCCGAGAACCTTACTTCCGCCATATAGACAAATACAGTAAAGGGAGACTGTGAATAACGTAGAGAACAAGTATAGACAAATACAGTAAAGGGAGACTGTGAATAACGTAGAGAACAAGTATAGACAAATACAGTCAAGGGAGACTGTGAATAACGTAGAGAACAGGTATAGACAAATACAGTCAAGGGAGACTGTGAATAACGTAGAGAACAGGTATAGACAAATACAGTCAAGGGAGACTGTGAATAACGTAGAGAACAAGTATAGACAAATACAGTCAAGGGAGACTGTGAATAACGTAGAGAACAAGTATAGACAAATACAGTAAAGGGAGACTGTGAATAACGTAGAGAACAAGTATAGACAAATACAGTCAAGGGAGACTGTGAATAACGTAGAGAACAAGTAAAGACAAATACAGTCAAGGGAGACTGTGAATAACGTAGAGAACAAGTAAAGACAAATACAGTAAAGGGAGACTGTGAATAACGTAGAGAACAAGTAAAGACAAATACAGTAAAGGGAGACTGTGAATAACGTAGAGAACAAGTATAGACAAATACAGTCAAGGGAGACTGTGAATAACGTAGAGAACAGGTATAGACAAATACAGTAAAGGGAGACTGTGAATAACGTAGAGAACAAGTATAGACAAATACAGTAAAGGGAGACTGTGAATAACGTAGAGAACAGGTATAGACAAATACAGTCAAGGGAGACTGTGAATAACGTAGAGAACAAGTAAAGACAAATACAGTCAAGGGAGACTGTGAATAACGTAGAGAACAAGTAAAGACAAATACAGTCAAGGGAGACTGTGAATAACGTAGAGAACAGGTATAGACAAATACAGTCAAGGGAGACTGTGAATAACGTAGCGAACAAGTATAGACAAATACAGTAAAGGGAGACTGTGAATAACGTAGAGAACAGGTATAGACAAATACAGTAAAGGGAGACTGTGAATAACGTAGCGAACAAGTATAGACAAATACAGTCAAGGGAGACTGTGAATAACGTAGAGAACAGGTATAGACAAATACAGTCAAGGGAGACTGTGAATAATGTAGAGAACAGGTATAGACAAATACAGTCAAGAGAGACTGTGAATAACGTAGAGAACAAGTATAGACAAATACAGTAAAGGGAGACTGTGAATAACGTAGAGAACAGGTATAGACAAATACAGTCAAGGGAGACTGTGAATAACGTAGAGAACAAGTATAGACAAATACAGTAAAGGGAGACTGTGAATAACGTAGAGAACAGGTATAGACAAATACAGTCAAGAGAGACTGTGAATAACGTAGAGAACAGGTATAGACAAATACAGTCAAGGGAGACTGTGAATAACGTAGAGAACAGGTATAGACAAATACAGTCAAGGGAGACTGTGAATAACGTAGAGAACAAGTATAGACAAATACAGTAAAGGGAGACTGTGAATAACGTAGAGAACAGGTATAGACAAAAACAGTAAAGGGAGACTGTGAATAACGTAGAGAACAGGTATAGACAAAAACAGTAAAGGGAGACTGTGAATAACGTAGAGAACAGGTATAGACAAAAACAGTAAAGGGAGACTGTGAATAACGTAGAGAACAAGTATAGACAAATACAGTCAAGGGAGACTGTGAATAACGTAGAGAACAGGTATAGACAAATACAGTAAAGGGAGACTGTGAATAACGTAGAGAACAGGTATAGACAAATACAGTCAAGGGAGACTGTGAATAACGTAGAGAACAGGTAAAGACAAATACAGTCAAGGGAGACTGTGAATAACGTAGAGAACAAGTATAGACAAATACAGTCAAGGGAGACTGTGAATAACGTAGAGAACAAGTATAGACAAATACAGTCAAGGGAGACTGTGAATAACGTAGAGAACAAGTATAGACAAATACAGTAAAGGGAGACTGTGAATAACGTAGAGAACAAGTATAGACAAATACAGTCAAGGGAGACTGTGAATAACGTAGAGAACAGGTATAGACAAATACAGTCAAGAGAGACTGTGAATAACGTAGAGAACAAGTATAGACAAATACAGTCAAGGGAGACTGTGAATAACGTAGAGAACAGGTATAGACAAATACAGTCAAGGGAGACTGTGAATAACGTAGAGAACAGGTATAGACAAATACAGTAAAGGGAGACTGTGAATAACGTAGAGAACAGGTATAGACAAATACAGTCAAGGGAGACTGTGAATAACGTAGAGAACAAGTATAGACAAATACAGTCAAGGGAGACTGTGAATAACGTAGAGAACAAGTATAGACAAATACAGTAAAGGGAGACTGTGAATAATGTAGAGAACAAGTATAGACAAATACAGTAAAGGGAGACTGTGAATAATGTAGAGAACAAGTATAGACAAATACAGTAAAGGGAGACTGTGAATAACGTAGAGAACAAGTATAGACAAATACAGTAAAGGGAGACTGTGAATAACGTAGAGAACAGGTATAGACAAATACAGTAAAGGGAGACTGTGAATAACGTAGAGAACAAGTATAGACAAATACAGTAAAGGGAGACTGTGAATAACGTAGAGAACAAGTATAGACAAATACAGTAAAGGGAGACTGTGAATAACGTAGAGAACAGGTATAGACAAATACAGTCAAGGGAGACTGTGAATAACGTAGACAACAAGTATAGACAAATACAGTCAAGGGAGACTGTGAATAACGTAGAGAACAAGTATAGACAAATACAGTCAAGGGAGACTGTGAATAACGTAGACAACAAGTATAGACAAATACAGTCAAGGGAGACTGTGAATAACGTAGAGAACAGGTAGACAAATACAGTAAAGGGAGACTGTGAATAACGTAGCGAACAAGTATAGACAAATACAGTAAAGGGAGACTGTGAATAACGTAGAGAACAAGTAAAGACAAATACAGTAAAGGGAGACTGTGAATAACGTAGAGAACAAGTATAGACAAATACAGTCAAGGGAGACTGTGAATAACGTAGAGAACAAGTATAGACAAATACAGTCAAGGGAGACTGTGAATAACGTAGAGAACAAGTATAGACAAATACAGTAAAGGGAGACTGTGAATAACGTAGAGAACAAGTATAGACAAATACAGTAAAGGGAGACTGTGAATAACGTAGAGAACAAGTATAGACAAATACAGTCAAGGGAGACTGTGAATAACGTAGAGAACACGAATAGACAAATACAGTCAAGGGAGACTGTGAATAACGTAGAGAACAAGTATAGACAAATACAGTAAAGGGAGACTGTGAATAACGTAGAGAACAAGTATAGACAAATACAGTAAAGGGAGACTGTGAATAACGTAGAGAACAAGTATAGACAAATACAGTCAAGGGAGACTGTGAATAACGTAGAGAACAGGTAGACAAATACAGTCAAGGGAGACTGTGAATAACGTAGAGAACAAGTATAGACAAATACAGTCAAGGGAGACTGTGAATAACGTAGAGAACAGGTATAGACAAATACAGTAAAGGGAGACTGTGAATAACGTAGAGAACAAGTATAGACAAATACAGTCAAGGGAGACTGTGAATAACGTAGAGAACAAGTATAGACAAATACAGTCAAGGGAGACTGTGAATAACGTAGAGAACAAGTATAGACAAATACAGTAAAGGGAGACTGTGAATAACGTAGAGAACAGGTATAGACAAATACAGTAAAGGGAGACTGTGAATAACGTAGAGAACAGGTATAGACAAATACAGTCAAGGGAGACTGTGAATAACGTAGAGAACAGGTATAGACAAATACAGTAAAGGGAGACTGTGAATAACGTAGAGAACAGGTATAGACAAATACAGTAAAGGGAGACTGTGAATAACGTAGAGAACAAGTATAGACAAATACAGTAAAGGGAGACTGTGAATAACGTAGAGAACAAGTATAGACAAATACAGTCAAGGGAGACTGTGAATAACGTAGAGAACAAGTATAGACAAATACAGTAAAGGGAGACTGTGAATAACGTAGAGAACAAGTATAGACAAATACAGTCAAGGGAGACTGTGAATAACGTAGAGAACAAGTATAGACAAATACAGTCAAGGGAGACTGTGAATAACGTAGAGAACAGGTATAGACAAATACAGTCAAGGGAGACTGTGAATAACGTAGAGAACAAGTATAGACAAATACAGACAAGAGAGACTGTGAATAACGTAGAGAACAAGTATAGACAAATACAGTAAAGGGAGACTGTGAATAACGTAGAGAACAAGTATAGACAAATACAGTCAAGGGAGACTGTGAATAACGTAGAGAACAGGTAAAGACAAATACAGTCAAGGGAGACTGTGAATAACGTAGAGAACAAGTATAGACAAATACAGTCAAGGGAGACTGTGAATAACGTAGAGAACAGGTAAAGACAAATACAGTCAAGGGAGACTGTGAATAACGTAGAGAACAAGTATAGACAAATACAGTAAAGGGAGACTGTGAATAACGTAGAGAACAAGTATAGACAAATACAGTCAAGGGAGACTGTGAATAACGTAGAGAACAAGTAAAGACAAATACAGTCAAGGGAGACTGTGAATAACGTAGAGAACAAGTATAGACAAATACAGTAAAGGGAGACTGTGAATAACGTAGAGAACAGGTATAGACAAATACAGTCAAGGGAGACTGTGAATAACGTAGAGAACAAGTATAGACAAATACAGTCAAGGGAGACTGTGAATAACGTAGAGAACAGGTATAGACAAATACAGTCAAGGGAGACTGTGAATAACGTAGAGAACAAGTATAGACAAATACAGTAAAGGGAGACTGTGAATAACGTAGAGAACAAGTATAGACAAATACAGTCAAGGGAGACTGTGAATAACGTAGAGAACAGGTATAGACAAATACAGTCAAGGGAGACTGTGAATAACGTAGAGAACAAGTATAGACAAATACAGTAAAGGGAGACTGTGAATAACGTAGAGAACAAGTATAGACAAATACAGTAAAGGGAGACTGTGAATAACGTAGAGAACAGGTATAGACAAATACAGTAAAGGGAGACTGTGAATAACGTAGAGAACAGGTATAGACAAATACAGTCAAGAGAGACTGTGAATAACGTAGAGAACAAGTAAAGACAAATACAGTAAAGGGAGACTGTGAATAACGTAGAGAACAAGTAAAGACAAATACAGTAAAGGGAGACTGTGAATAACGTAGAGAACAAGTATAGACAAATACAGTCAAGGGAGACTGTGAATAACGTAGAGAACAAGTATAGACAAATACAGTCAAGGGAGACTGTGAATAACGTAGAGAACAAGTATAGACAAATACAGTCAAGGGAGACTGTGAATAACGTAGAGAACAAGTAAAGACAAATACAGTAAAGGGAGACTGTGAATAACGTAGAGAACACGTATAGACAAATACAGTCAAGAGAGTCTGTGAATAACGTAGAGAACAAGAATAGACAAATACAGTAAAGGGAGACTGTGAATAACGTAGAGAACAAGTATAGACAAATACAGTAAAGGGAGACTGTGAATAACGTAGAGAACAAGTATAGACAAATACAGTAAAGGGAGACTGTGAATAACGTAGAGAACACGAATAGACAAATACAGTAAAGGGAGACTGTGAATAACGTAGCGAACAAGAATAGACAAATACAGTAAAGGGAGACTGTGAATAACGTAGAGAACAAGTATAGACAAATACAGTAAAGGGAGACTGTGAATAACGTAGAGAACAAGTAAAGACAAATACAGTAAAGGGAGACTGTGAATAACGTAGAGAACAAGTATAGACAAATACAGTAAAGGGAGACTGTGAATAACGTAGAGAACACGAATAGACAAATACAGTAAAGGGAGACTGTGAATAACGTAGAGAACAAGTATAGACAAATACAGTAAAGGGAGACTGTGAATAACGTAGAGAACAAGTATAGACAAATACAGTAAAGGGAGACTGTGAATAAAAGTTCGGTAATGCCAGGAATTGTAGAAGACGTCAGCATGTGGACTGCAGACGGGAGAGGTGAGATACACACGTGTCAAGATGGAACACGTTAGCGCATTTGGAAATGGGATCGGGATGGTGTGGGGTGGAAGGGAGGGGCAGCGGGAGAGGAAAATAGCGTGGGATATTATAAATATACATGCACACGGTCATAACTATAGACACAGATCTACGTTCTTTCATACATCCACAGGGCTGGACCTACAGTATGAGAGGGAGGGACTGTCACAGTGAGGGGATGGTACAGGGGCTGGACCTACAGTATGAGAGGGAGGGACTGTCACAGTGAGGGGATGGTACAGGGGCTGGACCTACAGTATGAGAGGGAGGGACTGTCACAGTGAGGGGATGGTACAGGGGCTGGACCTACAGTATGAGAGGGAGAGACTTTCACAGTGAGGGGATGGTACAGGGGCTGGACCTACAGTATGAGAGGGAGAGACTTTCACAGTGAGGGGATGGTACAGAGGCTGGACCTACAGTATGAGATGGAGGGACTTTCACAGTGAGGGGATGGTACAGGGGCTGGACCTACAGTATGAGAGGGAGAGACTTTCACAGTGAGGGGATGGTACAGGGGCTGGACCTACAGTATGAGAGGGAGGGACTTTCACAGTGAGGGGATGGTACAGGGGCTGGACCTACAGTATGAGAGGGAGAGACTTTCACAGTGAGGGGATGGTACAGGGGCTGGACCTACAGTATGAGAGGGAGAGACTTTCACAGTGAGGGGATGGTACAGGGGCTGGACCTACAGTATGAGAGGGAGGGACTTTCACAGTGAGGGGATGGTACAGGGGCTGGACCTACAGTATGAGATGGAGGGACTTTCACAGTGAGGGGATAGTACAGGGGCTGGACCTACAGTATGAGAGGGAGGGACTGTCACAGTGAGGGGATAGTACAGGGGCTGGACCTACAGTATGAGATGGAGGGACTTTCACAGTGAGGGGATGGTACAGGGGCTGGACCTACAGTATGAGAGGGAGAGACTTTCACAGTGAGGGGATGGTACAGGGGCTGGACCTACAGTATGAGAGGGAGAGACTTTCACAGTGAGGGGATGGTACAGGGGCTGGACCTACAGTATGAGATGGAGGGACTTTCACAGTGAGGGGATGGTACAGGGGCTGGACCTACAGTATGAGAGGGAGAGACTTTCACAGTGAGGGGATGGTACAGGGGCTGGACCTACAGTATGAGAGGGAGAGACTTTCACAGTGAGGGGATGGTACAGGGGCTGGACCTACAGTATGAGAGGGAGGGACTTTCACAGTGAGGGGATGGTACAGGGGCTGGACCTACAGTATGAGATGGAGGGACTATCACAGTGAGGGGATGGTACAGGGGCTGGACCTACAGTATGAGAGGGAGGGACTTTCACAGTGAGGGGATGGTACAGGGGCTGGACCTACAGTATGAGAGGGAGAGACTTTCACAGTGAGGGGATGGTACAGGGGCTGGACCTACAGTATGAGAGGGAGAGACTTTCACAGTGAGGGGATGGTACAGGGATGGTACAGGGGCTGGACCTACAGTATGAGAGGGAGAGACTTTCACAGTGAGGGGATGGTACAGGGGATGGTACAGGGGCTGGACCTACAGTATGAGAGGGAGAGACTTTCACAGTGAGGCGATGGTACAGGGGCTGGACCTACAGTATGAGATGGAGGGACTGTCACAGTGAGGGGATGGTACA
>NC_090249.1:62252704-62260204 GCF_037325665.1 Littorina saxatilis | reverse complement strand
CCATTGACAAGCAAAGGAGGACCTCGATATGCCATCTCTCAGCGCCCATTGACAAGCAAAGGAGGACCTCGATATGCCATCTCTCAGCGCCCATTGACAAGCAAAGGAGGACCTCGATATGCCATCTCTCAGCGCCCATTAAAAGAAGGAGAACATCAAGTACAGTCCCGAATTAATCCCCCAAAGAACCATTAACGCGTAACTGTTACATTCAGTCTGGAGACATAAAATCACAATAAAACACAAGCATAGGTTTGATGGCCAAGTTTGAATAGACAGAGGGTGAGGGTGTGTGTGTGGTGTGTGTGTGGGTGGGGGGGGGGGGGGGGGTGGTTGTGCTGGTGGACAGAGGTGACAATGGGTACACGGGCTGTCTTCGACAGTAAGAATAAATTACTTTGTGGAGTAAGAGCAGAATACATGTACGGTAAAACCCAACTAACAATGTCCGCGGTCGTAAATTGGAGGGGTCGTTATTGGGAATGTGCTTGTCGAGGTTGTATATTGAAAGGCATTGTAGTTCAAGGTAGTACGCGCCTACGTCTCCTCAACGCCACCCCCTCCTTCCTGCTCTGTTTTAGTATAAAATGGTAGTGTTATGTTTTTATATTTAGTCAAGTTTTGACTAAATATTTTAACATCGAGGGGGAATCGAAACGAGGGTCGTGGTGTATGTGCGTGTGTGTGTGCGTGTGTGTGTGTGTGTGTCTGTGTGTGTGTGTAGAGCGATTCAGACTAAACTACTGGACCGATCTTTATGAAATTTGACATGAGAGTTCCTGGGTATGAAATCCCCATACGTTTTTTTCATTTGTTTGATAAATGTCTTTGATGACGTCATATCCGGCTTTTCGTGAAAGTTGAGGCGGCACTGTCACGCCCTCATTTTTCAACCAAATTGGTTGAAATTTTGGTCAAGTAATCTTCGACGAAGCCCGGACTTCGGTATTGCCTTTCAGCTTGGTGGCTTAAAAATTAATTAATGACTTTGGTCATTAAAAATCTGAAAATTGTAAAAAAAATAAAAATTTATAAAACGATCCAAATTTACGTTTATTTTATTCTCCATCATTTGCTGATTCCAAAAACATATAAATATGTTATATTCGGATTAAAAACAAGCTCTGAAAATTAAATATATAAAAATTATTATCAAAATTAAATTGTCCAAATCAATTTAAAAACACTTTTATCTTATTCCTTGTCGGTTCCTGATTCCAAAAACATCTAGATATGATATGTTTGGATTAAAAACACGCTCAGAAAGTTAAAACAAAGAGAGGTACAGAAAAGCGTGCTATCCTTCTTAGCGCAACTACTACCCCGCTCTTCTTGTCAATTTCACTGCCTTTGCCATGAGCGGTGGACTGACGATGCTACGAGTATACGGTCTTGCTGAAAAATGGCATTGCGTTCAGTTTCATTCTGTGAGTTCGACAGCTACTTGACTAAATATTGTATTTTCGCCTTACGCGACTTGTTGTTTTGTGTGTTTGTCGTCCAAAGGACAGATTGTAAGAAAAGGCCCAGCCTTAAATCTTTATTCTTGAAAAATAAAGTTCAGTCTCAGTCTCAAGTCTGTTTTGTTCTTACATACGCAGCAGCTACACACTGTCGCCATGGAAACAAATACGTGGTTCCAGGAGATACTAATTGTCGTCATTTACTCATCACAGGCGCTGGAAACTCTCACTCATTTTTTTGTTTATATGTGTATGTCTCGTTTTTATATTTAGTCAAGTTTTGACTAAATATTTTAACGTAGAGGGGGGAATCGAGACGAGGGTCGTGGTGTATGTGCGTGCGTGTGTGTGTGTGTGTGTGTGTGTGTGTGTGTGTGTGTAGAGCGATTCAGACTAAACTACTGGACCGATCTTTATGAAATTTGACATGAGAGTTCCTGGGTATGAAATCCCCGAACGTTTTTTTCATTTTTTTGATAAATGTCTTTGATGACGTCATATCCGGCTTTTCGTGAAAGTTGAGGCGGCACTGTCACGCCCTCATTTTTCAACCAAATTGGTTGAAATTTTGGTCAAGTAATCTTCGACGAAGCCCGGACTTCGGTATTGCATTTCAGCTTGCTGGCTTAAAAATTAATTGATGACTTTGGTCATTAAAAATCTGAAAATTGTAAAAAAAAAATAAAAAATTATAAAACGATCCAAATTTACGTTTATCTTATTCTCCATCATTTGCTGATTCCAAAAACATATAAATATGTTATATTCGGATTAAAAACAAGCTCTGAAAATTAAATATATAAAAATTATTATCAAAATTTAATTGTCCAAATCAATTTAAAAACACTTTTATCTTATTCCTTGTCGGTTCCTGATTCCAAAAACATCTAGATATGATATGTTTGGATTAAAAACACGCTCAGAAAGTTAAAACGAAGAGAGGTACAGAAAAGCGTGCTATCCTTCTCAGCGCAACGAATACCCCGCTCTTCTTGTCAATTCCACTGGCACTGCCTTTGCCACGGGCGGTGGAGTGACGATGCTGCGAGTATACGGTCTTGCTGCGTTGCGTTGCGTTCAGTTTCATTCTGTGAGTTCGACAGCTACTTGACTAAATGTTGTATTTTCGCCTTACGCGACTTGTATTTCTTTACCATTGCACTTGCCAACAACCAGAATAAACACAGCAAAGACTTGTAAGAAAGAAATGAAAGCCTGTGATTGCGGTGTGTCGGGGGGCTTTGGGGACCCCGGAACGCAGCAAAATGCATGGACGTTGCAGGATTTGTTGCAATCATGTACACGTATGCACAATAATGTATTATAACAGCCCTGGTTGTTACTGGTCAAAGACAGGCCAAGAACGTATTAGCCAAGCATTTATCTCCATGGAAACAGAACGCACAAGGAAGAGAATTGCAGTCATTGTGCGGACAATCCCCTCGCTGATAATGGTCAGGGCAGAATATAATCATGTCTCTGCTCTCTCTGTTCCGTTCGCTGGACTGTCTGCGAGGAACAAAGGGGCATAATTCTACAGACAACTTGCACAACAAAGGGACATAATTCTACAAACAACGTGCACAACAAAGGGGCGTAATTCTACAGACAACTCGCCACGACACGCATAATGTACGGAGTACAGTCCAGCTAACCGCCGTTGTGATAAGCATATTAATTTTGTCCGCAACACGAACAATCGATACACGAAACTAAGAAAGACAGCCGCAAGACGGTTGTTCATTAAGCCATCCAGACCGACTATGTGAAGACTCAACCTTTTATTTGTGCTTTTACAAGTATTACAAGTTTAACGAAACATTAGATTTGTTACAAGTTTAACGAAACATTAGATTTGTTACAAAAGGTAAGAGTACTAAGACACAAGCCGACAGGACACACGATTTCACATCTTACTCTACCCGGATGGAAATTTCGGGTGCTGGCAAAAGATGCTGAGAGCAATCCAAAGAAAAAAGGAAGATAATTATGATGAGTGTTTGGGGAACTGTCATCCGCGAATGTCTTCTCTAGGAAATATACATATTTCAAACATCACCCACAGAACAAACACCCGGATAGGGCCGGGAAACTCGCCCACAACAATCAAATACAGAACTACTCCAACAGATGACGACTGGCCGTAGTTAGGAACCACTCTCCCGACCACACAAGGGCCATCACCTCCTTGCAATAAGGGCGACAACTCTCCAGACATTGCTCCGTCACACAAGGGCCATCAACTCTTTACGACAACGGCGACAACTCTCCAGACAAATGCCATTATCTCATAAATTGTGTTAGGGCGGCATCCACACCCCGCTAGCCGGGGGACATTGGAAACCGTTTAGCTTCCAGCGAGGTCTGCTGCTGTTCCCTGGTGTTAACTGTGCCGAGGCGGCACGGGAGTCATAGACTGTCCGACACAGCGCAATATTGCCAGACATATTGTATCGCTAGACATACCGACCTGCCACCTCTCTCGTCGCTCCGGCTGCCACCTTCTGCCGAGGACAGACTTTTTGCACTACCAGGGCTTACATTATGACCACGTACCAGGGCGTGTGCTCACAGTTTTGTCCTAAATCTTGTTCTGGTTTAAGGACACGCTGGTGACCTCACTTGACCTTCACGGTCTTGCGTCCACAACGTCCCCCCTCCCTCTCTCTGTCTCTCTCGTGCTCTATTATTAGCTAATGGACAATAAACAGGGCCGGACTACCGGGGGGGTTATGGGGGTTGTGCAACCCCCCCCCCCCTAGCCTAAACATGTACCTCACTTATTTAAAACATTTTTTATTATTGTTTATTTTATGCCGTTTCATGTAAGGAGCGACCATTTTCCTATCTCAGAATATGACCTACCCATCAGCTTCAGGGGGCTTCGCCCCCTGACCCCCACAAGGGGCTCTGCCCCTTGACCTCGCCAGGGGGTTCATCCCCCTGGTCCACCACTGGCAATCCCCCCCCTCCTCTTCGCCTAGTCCGGCCCTGATAAACCATCAAATCGTTAAAGCGTCTCAAGCTCTATTCATTCATGTATTTATTATTAATTTATTTGTTTTTGGTCTCAGGAACTTCAGTTTTCTACAATGATCTTGGCAGACCCGGTTAAGTAAAAACTGTAAAGTAACAAACAGCTCGTTTGGATTTAAGGTAATACTTCGGATATAGAAAGGCTATGGAAGTAAGCTATACGACCAATGAAAGCAGTCGGTTAAATCTGTGAACCAGCCGGTCGTCGTTCAGAGCTATATCGACAAAACGACAATCGTGAAATAATATTAAATGCGTCGAAGATATCTTTTTGCTGAGAACGTTGTATAAGACAAAACAGAAATAGCACATAAGAGAGCTTGAAATCGTTACAAAAATACAACTGCCATGAAAAGAGAGTTTTGCCTGGCTATGCAGTTCCACAAATCAGTAGCGATGCGGGACTGACAGCAACGTTGCTAAAACGCCTCACGCTGCCGAGATAACGTCCTCCACACCCATCAACGCCCTCTCCAAACCGCGCGACAAAAAATACGTGAAAGGTAAAGTGGGGTTCAAGGATGATGCAGCAACAATCCAGGATTTCAACATTCTAACATGAGAGGTAACGGCACCAATCACACAGATTTCCACGCGTCCTAGACAAAAAGACTTCTGGTGTCACGTGACGAATATATCAAGAAACAGCAATGCACTGTCTGTCCGTACTGTTGTATAACATCCGAAAATATTGCTATTTCATGTTACGTGGATTTCCATTGGTCAATTGGGCAAAACTGAGCTCAGTGCAAAAGTGATATCGACGACATTTCCGTCGATATCAGTTTTGATATCGACGACCTCTTTATTGCTTCCCCACTTCAAAAACAAAAACACCTAAATTTAAAAACAAACAAATATATTGTAATGATCCCAGAATTTAGTTGAGCAAGTGACTGAAGACTTTTTGAAAGAAAAGACATTTTGAAATACTGAAAAGTACAAGAAAAGAGTGAACAAAAAGAAATAATAATCAGAGGGAGGGATATGGAACAGCCAAAACTGAGACAAATACTTTTGTAATTTCTTTACAGTAAATACAAAATGTCCAGAGAATTAGCAATATATCTAACATTGACTGACTGTGTGATGATATCTTCTGCTATTGATCTGTTTTGACAGTGATATCAAAATCTCGACACTGTCTCAACAGACCATAGCAGAAGATATCATCATGCAGTCCGTCAATATTGGGTACTATCAGACCGCCAACGTCAAGAAATCTACTCTAGAAAGATTGGTTATTGGAACGTTAATCATAGACAAAAGGAAACAATCTGTCTTCTTTTTAGAAAGGAAAAGCAAAGTAAAGGTCGCGGTTTATGTCCACAAAGGCTGACCTGACTCTTATCGTTCGACTTGTACACGTGTCGAGTTTCTGGCGCATTTTTTGACGAGGTGCAAGTCACGGGCGCAATAAACACTGCCACGTGATGCAGGCAGATGGGAGGAACTTGAGTGAGAGGGGAGAGACAGAGAGAGAGAGAGAGAGAGAGAGAGAGAGAGAGAGAGAGAGAGAGAGAGAGAGAGAGAGAGAAAAAGAGAGAGAGAGAGAGAGACAGAGAGAGAGAGAGAGAGAAAGACAGAGACAGAGAGAGAGAGAGAGAGAGAGAGAGAGAGAGAGAGAGAGAGAGGGGCGGGCAAATAGGTAGAGACATATGAAGAAATAACTCTGTCCTTGCACAAGGACGTGAGAAACGGGGTGTCTGGTAACAGGGACTGAGGGAGTCAAAACGCAAGCCGGGTGGATGGACACCCGATACTGATACCCGCCGAACTGACGTATCTGGTTACTGACAACCTGCAATGATGATACCCGTGTTTAAAAGTAGCTGGTATGTTATTTCTTAGAGAGAGAGAGAGAGAGAGAGAGAGAGAGAGAGAGAGAGAGAGAGAGAGAGAGGGAGAGAGAGAGAGAGAGAGAGAGATAGGGGGAGGGAGAGAGAGAGGAAGAGAGATAGATAGATAGATAGATAGAGAGGCGGGGGGGGGGGGGGGAGTGAGAGGGAGAGAGGATCTGCTAATTCAATTGCGCAAAGAGACAGCAAACAAAAATCTAAAAAAATCGAAGACCAACTAGTGCTGAAAGATGTTTACATCTAACTGGAAACCAGGCGGTAACCATGTAAAACATTATTTCAACTGGTGAACACACCCACAGGAAGCTGTATAAATGTAAAGTCAATGGGAGCCAAATTTACAAGGTGGAAGGATGGCCCAGACAGTCAAGTCCCCAAACCACATAAGACTGGGCGTCGTAAAATGTGAGGCGACTTCACTTTGTGGCCCTGTCTTAGTCTCTGTCTGGCTATTAATTGCACGTGCTACCGCTTGGTCATTCCTTTCCCCTGCCGCCGCCACGAGCGCTTGACCCAATTACACCTGTGAGCGCTGGAGAGAGAAGGTAACGAAAATGCGGCGGCTGAAGAAGTGTGTGTGTGTGTGAGTGCGCACACGCGCGCGCGTGCGCGTATGTGTGTGTGTGACAGTGTGTGTGTGACAGTGTGTGTGTGACAGTGTGTGTGTGTGACAGTGTGTGTGACAGTGTGTGTGTGTGACAGTGTGTGTGTGACTGAGTGTGTGTGACAGACAGTCATTGCAGAGAGTTCCACAGACAGTGTGGACTGGAACCACAAACCCAGAGAGACACATTCAGAAGAAATCCCTCTGCGCCTGCACAGTTCAGGCGCGGTCGCGGCAGACTCCCTTATTTTTAAGGGAGGGAGAACTTGAGCTCCTGTCAGTCACTCCAGTACACGCGTTCGGAATGCACGAAAAGCGAGTGCTTGATACGGTTAATTAAACACTTCCCTCGGCCTATGGAAATTTGACACTGAGAGCCGAAAGCGCCGCTCCTGTGCCCAGACAATAAAACAAGAGGCACATACAATACACACGCACTGGGGTAGAGGCATAGAGATATAGAATGTATTCTATATCTCTGTGGGTAGAAGAGACGAAATAGGTGAACAAGAATAATCAGATATGTAATAGTTTTACT
>NC_090249.1:62237704-62247704 GCF_037325665.1 Littorina saxatilis | reverse complement strand
GACCGTAACATAAGATTCCACAACAACCGCACGAGACGTGTCAATGTCACACAATAGCAGGTTTGACTAACAATGATTACAGATAGAAGCCCCGGCAGATCAACCACACATCGGAACCTTTGTTTCGCCAAACACACACCGGTGACACTGTGACGGTTCCCCTACGCTTTGTGTCCGGTGCCCTGACCCTTTGTGTTCGGTTCCCACTCGGTTCCCACACGCCAAAATTCGCGGACAAAACATCCATTTATGGTAGTATTACGCAATGTTGCTCTCTGAGAATGGTCTTGTTAGATCTGTGAGTGTTTACACTACATGCCTAGGTGCTGTTGGATTGAAGGTTTTTGATATTTTAGCCGTTATTAGGTAGAATGCCTTCCACTTTACTGCAAAACTGCATAATTCGTAGCATCGGCAAGAAATATCCTACCAAAAAATGCCTGCTTGGAACTGTCGTTGGTCCAGCAAAAAGTTCAACATGTCTGTAGCAGACAGCCCAAGTTTCAAGATTGTAGGGCCATCCAAACAGCCGTAATAATAAAAACAACAAAAGTAGTCAGTGAAATTGGCTGTGTTCGGTCCCCACACACTTTTGTGACGTAGGCGTGACGGTTCCCATAATTCATTGTGTCGGTCCCCACTTTCTGTGTCGGACCCCACTTTCGACCTAATTTCTCTGTGACGGACCCCACAACCAGCCTATTTTGTGTCGGTCCCCACACCTTCTTGGATTTATGACTTGCCGGTTACTTGTATCATTGTATTCATTGAATCTAATTGTCTCGGAGTTATTTTTCAGCAAAAACCGGCAAGGCAGCACCTTTTGTGATACCAAGTAAGTCAGATGACATCAGTATGTGTGTGTATGTGTGTGTGTGAGAGAGAGAGAGAGAGAGAGAGAGAGAGAGAGAGAGAGAGAGAGAGAGAGAGAGAGAGAGAGAGAGAGAGAGAGAGAGAGAGAGAGACTAACTTTATTAGTTTATGCCACAAATAATATATAACATTATTTATCTCTGGGACGGTTCCCAGTATACCAGCAAATTATGTGTTGATCCACCCACACCTTCTTGAACTGGCCTTCCCAATATCTACTCTTAGTCTTAAGGCCTTGGAGATATGCAATTTGGCACATTTTTAAAATAAAAGATCCACCTGTCGTATGTGAGATTCAGTTTTCAGAGCAAAATGCTGCCCAGGGACTTCTAGTGGTGATTGAAAAAAAAAAAAGAGTACTTGCCTGTGTCAAGTATGTGTCTTTATCCACGCTTGTTGTAAGAGGCAACTTTTCCCAGCTCCTTGTGTTCATGACTGCTTTCTCTTAAAATTAATTACTTTATGACAGTCAGAATACAATGGAACAAGGCTACATAAACCCTGACAGCCTACGACAACGGCCCGACTAAGGCTCAACACCGCGCCAATAAATTCAGCATTGGGCCAATGTTGGGCCATGATTGCTCCGTTTTCGTAGGCTATCAGGGTCAAAGATACATATTGGTAAACTAGTAAAATACATGTTCAGCATCATCAGCAATACCACAAAAGGATTAAAACAAGAAATTCCTCCGATAGGAACTACACCCCCGTGAAAGGGAAATAACCTTCTCAGTTGGTGGCAGTGAGAATGGTTATTTCCCTTTGACCAACGGGGGTGTCCGTCTATACCAGGCCTTGTATAATTTTAATCCACCAATAACTCCCTAACCGTGTGTTTGACTGGTCCCAATTTTTGTAAGGACCGTCTCAGGAATGTATAGAACCTGTTCACCAAGTTTGGTGACGATCGGTCCGTTCATTCTTGAGATCTACTTGCGAACACAAACACATCGAGTGAAACCTATACACACCCCTATACCGGGGGTGTAAAAATCCTATTAGCTGTATGTCAGCGGCACAATGCAACCAGAACCAGCGTTTATGTGGAGTGATCGGGTGCTGGTCACTACCGCGAGCGTCACTACCGCGAGTACCACTACCGCGTCTCACACTAAAGTTGTGTTTCCGTACCCGCGATAGCGTTTTTCCAGCGGTGCGACGAAAATCAAGCACATAGAAAATGACTAGGAGTGTTTCCACACGCGCGACGCGTTAGCGGCGCGACAAGCGGCAAGCGACGCGATTTTTTTGAAAGGGTCCTGGAGCGATTTTTTCGCGTTGTCGCGCGGCAACGCGGGAGTTTACAGATTTTACCGCATGTTTAAAACGCAAGTACGGAAACACGTCACGCGTTTGCGCGCGTTTTCTTTTGTCGCTGCCGCTGTCGCGGGTACGGAAACAAAACTTACCGCGAGTACGACACTACCGCGAGTACGACACTACCGCGAGTATAACACTACCGCGTGTCACACTACCGCGAGTATAACATTACCGCGTGTCATTTTATGACTTCCATGGCTGAAGGCAAAGGTTGAAATGTTTCCTTGAAATATAAACAAAAAGGCCTGGTCTGTTCTCTGAACACTAATTCAATCTTTGTCATGCTAACCAAGAACTCAAAACGATCAGAACACACTATCAGAATACATATAGAATGGGTTGCTTCCAATCAAAGCCGTTAGAACACAAACTCACAAGAAGTAAGTTTGCATGCGTTCTCTCTACGGTTATGGTACTCGCGGTTGTGGTACGCGCGGTAGTGTGACACGCGGCAGTGTTATACTCGCGGTAGTGTCGTACTCGCGGTAGTGTGACACGCGGTAGTGTTACACGCGGTAGTGTCGTACTCGCCGTAGTGTGACACGCGGCAGTGACGCTCGCGGTAGTGTCGCATAACCGGAGTGATCTGGAAAGGTGTCAATCTCTCTCTCTCTCTCTCTCTCTCTCTCTCTCTCTCTCTCTCTCTCTCTCTCTCTCTCTCTCTCACACATACATACACACACACACACACACACACACACACACACATACTGATGTCATCTGACTTACTTGGTATCACAAAAGGTGCTGCCTTGCCGGTTTTTGCTGAAAAATAACTCCGAGACAATTAGATTCAATGAATACAATGATACAAGTAACCGGCAAGTCATAAATCCAAGAAGGTGTGGGGACCGACACAAAATAGGCTGGTTGTGGGGTCCGTCACAGAGAAATTAGGTCGAAAGTGGGGTCCGACACAGAAAGTGGGGACCGACACAATGAATTATGGGAACCGTCACGCCTACGTCACAAAAGTGTGTGGGGACCGAACACAGCCAATTTCACTGACTACTTTTGTTGTTTTTATTATTACGGCTGTTTGGATGGCCCTACAATCTTGAAACTTGGGCTGTCTGCTACAGACATGTTGAACTTTTTGCTGGACCAACGACAGTTCCAAGCAGGCATTTTTTGGTAGGATATTTCTTGCCGATGCTACGAATTATGCAGTTTTGCAGTAAAGTGGAAGGCATTCTACCTAATAACGGCTAAAATATCAAAAACCTTCAATCCAACAGCACCTAGGCATGTAGTGTAAACACTCACAGATCTAACAAGACCATTCTCAGAGAGCAACATTGCGTAATACTACCATAAATGGATGTTTTGTCCGCGAATTTTGGCGTGTGGGAACCGAGTGGGAACCGAACACAAAGGGTCAGGGCACCGAACACAAAGCGTAGGGGAACCGTCACAGTGTCACCGGTGTGAAACACGCCCAAGAACAAATGTCCAACGAGCTTTTACTCCATTGAAAATAAGCCAGCAAGGAACTATCAAGCAATCGGCGGCTTGTGTCTCCGAAGAGAGCATGTCGTGCCTTATCAACGTTTCCAATATCTGCCCGTTTCAGGACTTGGAAACAAACTGGATGGTGACTGCCCCTTTAAAGACGAGGGTCCAGGAGGTGAGTTAGTAGTCTCGGCCAGCCTGGTAGCAGACACAGTCTTGGTCTCCATGGTCATAAGTCATTGCACAGTGCTGTAACAAGTCACGTGACATGATGGAAGTGCTGGTGCTGCCCCCTATCTCCACACTTTACAGCCACCGCGCCATCTGTCGGCCGCTTTACGAAGAGCCCGGATGAGAATCAGATACGGCTGATGATTGTGCATGATGGTGTGTTTGTGTGTGCGACAAGTACCAATGGCTTTTATGCTACATGGTGGAATAAATGCTTGTTCTTTTTTTAAAATGTGTATTGTTGCTTTAATGAAGATTTATTATTATGAGTTCATTCGCCTAAAAGGCTCATGCTTGATATCTTTTTTCTCGACATGCCTGTTATCATTTGCTAACAGTCAGCATATTAGAAACTAGATGATTAATAATAATAATAATAATAAAGATAGCTTATATAGCGCCGCTTCACAAATTTAACTATGCTCTTAGCGCTGTACATCGAGATATAACAATTTCAATAATATAAATACAAAGATGATATTATAATAATACACATTTACAAATATCACTCACGTGCATACATCCTCGTGCACACCACGCGCATACACACTCCCACTCATTAACAAGTGCTTCCATCCCCCTGCCACTGAGATGTTCATATACACCCCTGGACAAGCTCACACCATGTCCGTCTCCTCTCTGGACTGTACATACACTCAGCAAGAAAAAGAAAGACTAAATGCAAATTTCATACAGAACCCTATAGCTCAATCAAAGCTGAAGCAACTATACAAAAAAAGACACATTCAAACAACAAATCTAACTTCACCTCCAACAGTCTATAAAGATGGCAAGGACAATTTACAAGGATTCGCGAAAAAGGTGCGTTTTAAGGGAACTGCGGAAAGAGTCCTTAGAAGCAGAATGGCGAACGGAGGAAGGGAGAGAATTCCAGACAATGGCAGCCGCAGAAGCAAACGAGCGATTTCCAAAAGAAGGCAAGCTTCGCTCGAGAGTTTCCAGTTTGCGACTGTCAGCGCGTGAGCGGAGGTTGTAGTCAGAGGGATTGTCATATGTGACGAGCAGTTCCTTGAGGTATTTAGGGCCATCTTCAAATTTGGCAGAGAAACAGATACAAGCAAGCTTGTATCTGATACGAGCGGACACGGGAAGCCAATGAAGGGAACGAAGAAGTGGTGTGACATGATCAAACTTCTTAGAACGATATATCAATTTGGCGGCAGAGTTTTGTACCTTTTGGAGTGACTCGACAAGTTTTTGATCACAGCCATAGAACAGGCTGTTGCAATAGTCTATTCTGGATAGAACTAGAGAACAGGCTAGAGTTTGAGCGGCTTGGGGGGTAAGATAGTGGCGGATAGAACTGATTTTCCTTACGTTACTGTACGCAATTGTGCGGATGTTTTGGACGTGCTGGGAAAGGTTGAGGAAGTGGTCGAAGGTAACGCCAAGATTAGTCACAGAAGAGACAAAGTTGACGTCGCTATCACCGACATGAATGCTAGAAGGCAAAGATTACCCGCTTCGCCGGGATAAGTAGAGCCGAATGATGGAAGTGAATTCCAAACTGAAGTACCCGAAAAAGCAAGACTGGTCTTATACAGGTCAAGAGAGAGAGAGAGAGAGAGAGAGAGAGAGAGAGAGAGAGAGAGAGAGAGAGAGAGAGAGAGAGAGAGAGAGAGAGAGAGAGGCTGTTACCGAGTGAGTCAAACTGTTTGCTCCCAGACAAGTAAAAGAGGTCTCACGTCCTCACATTTCCCTCTGTGATATTAGCGAACTGTACAGCGGGGATTGGCAGGCACAACAAGACAGACACACGGATCCTGCACCAGCAATATTCCTCACCTTTCAAACGCCATTCATTTTGCTAAACACACAATATAGAACCAGGTGGACTTATTACAACTGCCATTGACAACTCGGACTGACTAAGCCGCGGGACAGGCAAAGACCATTATTTTGAAACTCGATCAAATAGCTCGCTTGGATGACTGCGGGTTTGTCTTTCTGGCAGTGACACTTTCATTACAGACTGCGGACGAGTGACAAATCGGGGTGGGCGCCTGGAACAGCTCGGGTGCCAGACCCCATTGTGTCTGGTTTTGATCGGGTGTCGGCCCGACCGCCAGCTCGCTGCATGATTTACACGCTGGTGATCGTCAACATTAATATGAGCAAGCACACACACAGACACACAGACAGACACAGACACAGACACACACAAAGACACACACACACGCACACACATACAGACACACGTACGCACACACACACACACACACACACACACACACACACACACACGCGCGCGCACACACACACACGCATACACACACACACACAAACACTCATACAGACACACGCACACACACACACACACACACACACACACACACACACACACACACACACACACACACACACACACATTGATCGCAAATTCACAACTTCACATTGTGACATTTCGCATTCAAACACGTGTAAAGAAACTCACAAGAACGCAAGTCACACCAGGTCAGACATTCCAGAAAACAAAACTCTCAAAACGACAAAAAGTTAAACGGACAATTGTGCTCACACCGGAGGGCATATCAGTTTTCCTCCCCAGCAAATGAAAAAGTGTCCCCTCAGTATTGGCCCGAGCCGCCGCGTCACCTTTAACGAAAAGGAAAAGTGACTCGCGCTCCAAAACTGGATGACACGAGATTCTCGCACAGACCAGCAATGGCAAGATCTAATTCCTCAGCAAAATGGTCAGAATCATTTTTTTCTAGCATGCAGAGATTCCAGTAAAAAGGCTGTGTTTGCAATTTTCCTTGGCATGTTAGAACTATACGTGTGAATGGGTGTTTCTGACAGTTTCCGATCCTGCCTTTATCTTTCTCTCGGTGTGAACTTAGTGTGTGTGTGTGTGTGTATGTGTGTGTGTGTGTGTGTGTGTGTGTGTGTGCGTGTGTGTGCATGCCGCCATGCGTGTGTGCGTGTCTAGCTGATCCTATTTGAGACTTGTTGACGACACCTATCGGGTCATCGTACCAATGCGCCGCTGCCTTGTATAAGTCTTATCTGGCGTTCTGTGGGGATCATGACATTATTCGCTGGCCGCTCGTCACAGGACGCCATCTTGATTAGTGTTTTGTCCTCCTTTTCCTGCCACACAGATTGTTATGGTGCGCCAAATTGATATTACTATCGTTAACTGTTATATAGGGTTTTGAAACTATCGTTAACTGTTATACAGAGTTTTGAAACTATCGTTAACTGTTATGTAGAGTTTCGAAACTATCGTTATCTGTTATATAGAGTTTCAGAAACTCTATATAACAGCTAACGATAGTTTTATCAAAACGGCGCGTCGGTATCGTTCCCAAAACGGGAAAACCCTGAAATGCCATTGCAACACTGTCTTTTTGCTACGAAATGTACATTTTAACTAGAAACACAATTTAAAAAAACTACAAAATTAGTTATTGACCGTTCTTCTGTTGTCGTCTTCTCAAATCATTGTTGAGTTTGTTTAATATTAGCTTTATCATATCATTTGTACTTTCGGCCGTACCGTTTTCCACGTGTGCGGTTTGAAGACGGGTAGGCCTACTGAATATTCGCGGAAAAGACCATGACAGACGCACTACACAAAACAGTGGGGTTTTCAAGTTTTTTCAAAACAAACACAAAACAACGTGTCACAGTTTCCGAGTGACATCCCCCACGACGCGTTTTGGAAAACACTGCATGCTTTCGCATCGTGTTTTGGGTACTGCATGCCAGCCGTATGTGTACCGGCAAACTGACCCGCACACAGCGCGGTAGCTAGAACGGGTCAAGCTGACACTGACCAATATTTCTGTGCTAGCTGTTACGAAGATTTGATTCCTTGATTAAACGAAGCAGTGAAATGATGGACTTATCAGACGACAGTTAGTTGAATATGATCTACTAAATGTTGTAGTAAGTAGTGCAAATTCGCTCGAATGAAACGTTCAGCAGCCATTTTGCCGACATCGAAACATCCGACCACGCCATCGCTATTTTTAGAAACTCTATATAACAGTTAACGATAGTAATATCACTTGCGCGCACCATGCCGCCGTTTTGCGAAACCCTCGTTATCTGTTATTCATAGTTTTAGCAATAGCGCGCACAAACGCGCTATTGATATAACTCTAAATAACAGTTAACGATAGTTTCGAAACTCTATTTAACAGTTAACGATAGTTTCGAAACTCTATATAACAGATAACGATAGTTTCGAAACTCTATATAACAGTTAACGATAGTAATATCAATTTGGCGCACCATAGATTGTCCATTCTCGTCTACTTTCATCTCGGAGCTGATTAACTCTTCATCTTCTACCCGCCCTCACGAACGCAAAAAAACGCACGCACGAACACACACGCACACACACACACGCACACGCACACACACACACACACACTCACGCACACACACACCCATCCACCCACACGCACGCACACACACACCCACACCCACGCACGCACACGCACACACACAAACACACTGGGTCACGTTCTGTCAGACTCTAGTCCCGGCAAGCTCACAGTGTCATCGTGTATATATGATTGATACAGATATAGAATAAGCTACGCGGTGAATCCAGTTGGTGCTGTAAGCAATCCTGCAAACAGGATCGGGACACCAACAGTGCGTATTAATAGCCGCTGGGATCTGGCCCTGGCACAGCCTGGAACTCACTAAGCTTTATTCCTGGCACTGGATTATCATCTAGATCAGCACGACCGGTCATCACGTGTCGCTGGGATCTGGCCCTGGAACCCACTAAGCTTTATTCCTGACGCCGGATTATCATCTAGGTCACCACGACCGGTCATTGCGTGTCGCGGGGATCTGGCCATGGAACCCATTAAGCTTTATTCCTGACGCCGGATTATCATCTAGGTCACCACGACCGGTCATTGCGTGTCGCTAGCTCTGATCACTGTCACCGCCAGTGTCGTTCGCATACTCAGAGGAACAGTAACTGTTGGACCTGGATTGAAAACATGAAAAGGTCCAAACGTCCTGACTACATTAACATATTGTTCTGTCTGTTGAAAACCTCCTACACGTCAGAACTATCGGACGGTCGACCCCCTGGGGTAATAATTATCAATGCGTCAGATGGACAAGTATGCGTCAATGACAGAAGACAGAGGCCTGAGAACAACACTGCACAGCTCCTTTCTTTGACATCGTCCCTGTCGTCTGTTCTTAGAGCGCAAATCTGTGCATTGATGGCTGATTAACAAAGATGACAGTCCTTTCAAAAAGACATCCCCCTCCCCCCCCCCTACACACCTTAGTCTGGCGGTTGACATGATTGCAGCCACAGCTATGGCAAAGAACAAGATCCTTGCTGGCAATGAGACATGCGTAGGATGATGGCAGCCACAGCTATGGCAAAGAACAAGATCCTTGCTGGTAATGAGACATGCGTAGGATGATGGCAGCCACAGCTATGGCAAAGAACAAGATCCCTGCTGGTAATGAGACATTCGTAGGATGATGGCAGCCACAGCTATGGCAAAGAACAAGATCCTTGCTGGTAATGAGACATGCGTAGGATGATGGCAGCCACAGCTATGGCAAAGAACAAGATCCTTGCTGGTAATGAGACATTCGTAGGATGATGGCAGCCACAGCTATGGCAAAGAACAAGATCCCTGCTGGTAATGAGACATTCGTAGGATGATGGCAGCCACAGCTATGGCAAAGAACAAGATCCTTGCTGGTAATGAGACATGCGTAGGATGATGGCAGCCACAGCTATGGCAAAGAACAAGATCCTTGCTGGTAATGAGACATTCGTAGGATGATGGCAGCCACAGCTATGGCAAAGAACAAGATCCTTGCTGGTAATGAGACATTCGTAGGATGATGGCAGCCACAGCTATGGCAAAGAACAAGATCCTTGCTGGTAATGAGACATGCGTAGGATGATGGCAGCCACAGCTATGGCAAAGAACAAGATCCTTGCTGGTAATGAGACATTCGTAGGATGATGGCAGCCACAGCTATGGCAAAGAACAAGATCCTTGCTGGTAATGAGACATTCGTAGGATGATGGCAGCCACAGCTATGGCAAAGAACAAGATCCTTGCTGGTAATGAGACATTCGTAGGATGATGGCAGCCAC
>NC_090249.1:62190204-62230204 GCF_037325665.1 Littorina saxatilis | reverse complement strand
AGACAGAGAGATCGAAGGACAGAGAGAGAGAGGCCTGGAACTTAATTCATGCTGGCTGACAAAACCTACGCGTTAGCGAGACAGTGGCGGCGGTAACCAGTGCTGCCTTTGAAGTGCACAGGGAGACACGACAAGACGGAACAAATGACCCCCCCCCCCCCCTCCGGCACAAAGAATAATGGCTCGCCAACACCCGTGACCAGCATGCAAACCTGTCCCCACAACAAGGCTCCGTCACTCGGGAACAAACACCGCAACAGAACAGACACACTGTACGCACAGAACAAACAATGCCACAGGACAGACACACTGTACACACAGAACAAACACCGCCACAGGACAGACACACTGTACACACAGAACAAACACCGCCACAGGACAGACACACTGTACACACAGAACAAACACCACCACAGGACAGACACACTGTACACACAGAACAAACACCGCCACAGGACAGACACACTGTACACACAGAACAAACAACGCCACAGGACAGACACACTGTACACACAGAACAAACACCGCCACAGGACAGACACACTGTACACACAGAACAAACACCGCCACAGGACAGACACACTGTACACACAGAACAAACACCGCCACAGGACAGACACACTGTACACACAGAACAAACACTGCCACAAGACAGACACACTGTACACACAGAACAAACACCACCACAGGACAGACACACTGTACACACAGAACAAACACCACCACAGGACAGACACACTGTACACACAGAACAAACACCGCCACAGGACAGACACACTGTACACACAGAACAAACACCGCCACAGGACAGACACACTGTACACACAGAACAAACACCGCAACAGGACAGACACACTGTACACACAGAACAAACACCGCCACAGGACAGACACACTGTACACACAGAACAAACACCACCACAAGACAGACACACTGTACACACAGAACAAACACCGCCACAGGACAGACACACTGTACACACAGAACAAACACCACCACAGGACAGACACACTGTACATACAGAACAAACACCGCCACAGGACAGACACACTGTACACACAGAACAAACACCACCACAGGACAGACACACTGTACACACAGAACAAACACCGCCACAGGACAAACACACTGTACACACAGAACAAACACCACCACAGGACAGACACACTGTACACACAGAACAAACACTGCCACAAGACAGACACACTGTACATACAGAACAAACACCGCCACAGGACAGACACACTGTACATACAGAACAAACACCGCCACAGGACAGACACACTGTTCACAGAACAAACACCACCACAGGACAGACACACTGTACACACAGAACAAACACCGCCACAGGACAGACACACTGTACACACAGAACAAACACCGCCACAGGACAGACACACTGTACATACAGAACAAACACCACCACAGGACAGACACACTGTACACACAGAACAAACACCGCCACAGGACAGACACACTGTACACACAGAACAAACACCGCCACAGGACAGACACGCTGTACACACAGAACAAACACCGCCACAGGACAGACACACTGTACACACAGAACAAACACCGCCACAGGACAGACACACTGTACACACAGAACAAACACCGCCACAGGACAGACACTGTACACACAGAACAAACAATGCCACAGGACAGACACACTGTACACACAGAACACCGCCACAGGACTGACACACTGTACACACAGAACAAACACCGCTACAAGACAGACACACTGTACACACAGAACAAACACCGCCACAGGACAGACACACTGTACACACAGAACAAACACCGCCACAGGACAGACACACTGTACACACAGAACAAACACCGCCACAGGACAGACACACTGTACACACAGAACAAACACCGCCACAGGACAGACACACTGTACACACAGAACAAACACCGCCACAGGACAAACACACTGTTCACAGAACAAACACCGCCACAGGACAGACACACTGTACACACAGAACAAACACCGCCACAGGACAGACACACTGTACACACAGAACAAACACCGCCACAGGACAGACACACTGTACACACAGAACAAACACCGCCACAGGACAGACACACTGTACACACAGAACAAACACCACCACAGGACAGACACACTGTACACACAGAACAAACACCGCCACAAGACAGACACACTGTACACACAGAACAAACACCACCACAGGACAGACACACTGTACACACAGAACAAACACCGCCACAAGACAGACACACTGTACACACAGAACAAACACCACCACAGGACAGACACACTGTACACACAGAACAAACACCGCCACAAGACAGACACACTGTACACACAGAACAAACACCGCCACAGGACAGACACACTGTACACACAGAACAAACACCGCCACAGGACAGACACTGTACACACAGAACAAACACCGCCACAGGACAGACACACTGTACACACAGAACAAACACCGCCACAGGACAAACACACTGTTCACAGAACAAACACCACCACAGGACAGACACACTGTACACACAGAACAAACACCGCCACAGGACAAACACACTGTTCACAGAACAAACACCGCCACAGGACAGACACACTGTACACACAGAACAAACACCGCCACAGGACAGACACACTGTACACACAGAACAAACACCGCCACAGGACAGACACACTGTACATACAGAACACCGCTACAAGACAGACACACTGTACACACAGAACAAACACCGCCACAGGACAGACACACTGTACACACACCAGGGGCGGATCACATCCATTTTAAGGGGGGCTTTCCAAATTTCCTTCAGGGACAATTCGATGACGCGAAGCGTTCAAACCTCTTAGGGGGTCCGGGGGCATGCTCACCCGGAAAATGTTGATATAAATAAGGAAAATGGAACAATCCGGTGCAATCTGAGCCAAGAAACTCCCCTAATACACCTTCCCAAAAGTAAATTTAAGAAGACAAATTTGGATCAAAACAAGGACAATTTATCGATCTGGTGCAACCTGAGCCAACAAATTACCCAACTACTTTCCAAAACCGTCACTTAGAAGACAAAGGCCGGCTCCTAGGGGGGTCCGGCATGCTCCCCCGGGAAAATTGTTATAACAATCAAGGAAAATGGAGCATCTGAGCCATCAGTTTTTCTTTATTCTCAATTTTTTTTTCTGGGCTAGGGGGGGTGGGGGGGGGGGGGGTTCCGGAAACCCCGGAAACCCCCCCTGGATCCGCCCATGCACACACACTCACAGAACTAGACATAATGCACATAATGCCCCTCCACCCATGGCCTCAACTAACCCCAGCCTTTGGCCTTGGACAACAAATATCCACCTGCATCTTTATCGGTCACAGACGTTCCTCGAGACTGGGCCTGGCAGGAAGGGGTATCCGCTTGACGAGCCTGATTAGATATGTCTGTCATGGCCGTAACAAACGACCGAACACTTGTCTGGAATCCATACCTTCTGTCAGAGATAGGCTGCTCATAACTTCATACAGTACATCTTTCCATAACTTGTGTCAGAGATAGGCTGCTCATAACTTCATACATGTACATATTTCCATAAGTTCTGTCAGGGAATGACGGCTCATAAAATGCACATGTACATCTTTTCGTGGACAGACGATGTCGTGCCTGTGAACTTGATACAGGTATTGTGTTTTCCCCGAATTTTGCCACTGAGAAACGGGAGTCAACAGAAATCGGTGTGGACGTTACGAGGGGGCACGCCGTCATAAAACAGTAATGACAACATTCTGCCCGACAGAATCAGAGATATAATTAGACATCTAGGGCTAAATGCAGCAGTCATGGCGAGGTCAGGGATATAATTAGACATCTAGGGCTAAATGCAGCTGTCATGGCGAGGTCAGGGATATAATTAGACATCTAGGGCTAAATGCAGCAGTCATGGCGAGGTCAGGGATATAATTAGATATCTAGGGCTAAATGCAGCAGTCATGGCGAGGTCAGGGATATAATTAGATATCTAGGGCTAAATGCAGCTGTCATGGCGAGGTCAGGGATATAATTAGATATCTAGGGCTAAATGCAGCTGTCATGGCGAGGTCAGAGATATAATTAGATATCTAGGGCTAAATGCAGCAGTCATGGCGAGGTCAGGGATATAATTAGATATCTAGGGCTAAATGCAGCAGTCATGGCGAGGTCAGGGATATAATTAGACATCTAGGGCTAAATGCAGCAGTCATGGCGAGGCCAGGGATATAATTAGATATCTAGGGCTAAATGCAGCAGTCATGGCGAGGTCAGGGATATAATTAGATATCTAGGGCTAAATGCAGCAGTCATGGCGAGGTCAGGGATATAATTAGATATCTAGGGCTAAATGCAGCAGTCATGGCGAGGTCAGGGATATAATTAGATATCTAGGGCTAAATGCAGCAGTCATGGCGAGGTCAGGGATATAATTAGATATCTAGGGCTAAATGCAGCAGTCATGGCGAGGTCAGGGATATAATTAGATATCTAGGGCTAAATGCAGCAGTCATGGCGAGGTCAGGGATATAATTAGATATCTAGGGCTAAATGCAGCTGTCATGGCGAGGTCAGGGATATAATTAGATATCTAGGGCTAAATGCAGCTGTCATGGCGAGGTCAGGGATATAATTAGATATCTAGTGCTAAATGCAGCTGTCATGGCGAGGTCAGGGATATAATTAGACATCCAGGGCTAAATGCAGCTGTCATGGCGAGGTCAGGGATATAATTAGACATCTAGGGCTAAATGCAGCTGTCATGGCGAGGTCAGGGATATAATTAGACATCTAGGGCTAAATGCAGCTGTCATGGCGAGGTCAGGGATATAATTAGACATCTAGGGCTAAATGCAGCTGTCATGGCGAGGTCAGGGCAAAACCCACACTGCACGAAGACCAATGGAACGCGCGTCCTTAGCCGGAAACTACGTCATCACGTTCGGCGAAGATGATTGGTGGAGACGTCGGGCAGCGTGACGCGGGTTCACGTGGGGATTAAGACGACATCAAGAGTGCTAACACTTTGTGACGCGGAGCGTAAAAACACAGGTGGGGTAGGGGTGTGTGTGTGTGGGGGGGGGGGGGGGGGGGGCGACTAGCTCGCTGGAGCAGCGAGCAGCGGAAATGAGGAGACAAGAAGTAATGACCATTAATCACCAGGCCAACTCAACGCCTTACACTGCCACCAACACCTCCTGTCTACCTGTAAAGAAAAGAGGGGCGCTGGGTGTCATTGCTAAAGGTGAGGTGGGGGGGGGGGGGGGGGGGTGGTAGGGATGGATTCAGGTGCAAAGGTGGAACGTTAATGCAAAGGAAGTGTTTCTCTATGTATTCCTCATCGTGAATTAAATTACTTCTCAGTTGGTGCAACAAGTTGTGTCAAATCGAGTCGTCTTGACAGAACAAAGTCTCTTTGCATTTGCACTTTCTACTTATGCAAGGAGAGGAATATTTGCCTAGTCTTAGGTGGGCTTGTTTTGTGACAGCATGATTGGTTAAAATCTGTCATATGATTGGCTAAAGTCTTGCTATGGCATGGCTTCTACGGGCAAAAGTGTATTCTCTGAATCTACCACTCGCCACCTCAATTTAAAAGTGTTCCCGATTAAAAGATAAATAAATAAGTATATAACTATGAATGTCCATTCCACATTTCTGACGATTCTTGTGACCAGAAAAAAACACCCACAAAACCTCGGTTTCAGCGGATACGTTATTAGGTGGAGCCTGCGTCTTTCAGTGAATGCATGGCGCCTAATGGGTTTGGCCTTTCTCGTTGTAGCCTAAAACAATAGTGGCGACACTCTCGACACATGCGAGCAAGCTGCAATAAACAGGGGAATTGCTCAACGACAACCAACCGCTCATTGTGTCGTCCCGTGCTGTCGTAACAATAACACACGCTCTCCTTCCCCCCTGTTTACCAACATGATCCCCCCGACACCCTAGCATGACCCTTCCTCCCCCAACATGACCCCCAATATTACCCGAATGACCCCCACCCCCCACCAATACACATAGTCATTCACTGTAGAAATGTGGCACACCTCTCTCTCTCCTCTAACAGGCACAGCGGTAGGTAGGTGTAGGTAGGTAGGTAGGTAGGTAGGTAGGTAGGTAGGTACACACACGGGCAGGCAACAGTCTCATCAAAGAGCTGTGCTACTTTCATCATTTTCGTAGTCATCTGCAGAGAAATATTCCTATCATCAAAATAACTAAGGGAAGTAAGAGGTTAAAAACATAGACCAACAGTAACGAAGAGATATGAGGCGGGACAGGTCTCTTGACACAACAGACAAATAAGGGAAGATTGGACGAAAGAAGATTATTTCTGTGGAAAGTCTATAGCTTTCAATTGCGACTGTCTTCAGTTGATGTTGTCCATGTTTTAGCATGCTAAATGTTTCATTTCCTCATAACTATTTAAAAATTCGTGTGATGTAAAGGTACAGCGAAGGACACAATACAAGTACATCTAGAGTATCTGTACTACAGCTCAACAACAACGATGTCCAAGCACTGATATGAAGGAATTGGGGAACAAACCTGAGATCCTCACCCACTGTTGAAAGTGAGTTGCTTGCCTTCGAGCCACGCGACAAAATAGTTGAGACCTATCAGCTAAAAGCCCGGAAAGGAAAAAGTAAGGTGAAACATGCATAGCCAGGCTGAGAGAAGTGCAGACTACTTGACTTAACAACTACACCGACTCCCCCCATCACAATACTGACACCTTCACTCTGACACCCATGGCGGTGGCGACGAGATGTGGGGTAGATGTAGACCACATTACACACATTACACCACATCAAACGGCCAGGGTACTGATTAAACTGCCGCCCAATGAGTGCTGGGCTTCCGGTAAGGGAAACCACCCACGACCACAGCACTCCAAGAACGACAACTCATGTCCTGCGCTTGTTTTTAAGTGCCCCCCCCCCCCCCCCTTTCGCTTCTCAAGCGCAGAGGAATGTTTTCAATGGAGGGTGTTGTCGTATTTTATGCACAGATGACATTTTTCACCGATTCATTCAACAAGAAAACGGCAAATGCAAGGGAAGGACTAGCACCTAATTATTTTGTTCTATGAGATTCGTCGCGGATCATTTTTTGTCATTTCTCAGAGAGAAAATCTGCCTCGAAAATCTTATTACTCTAGGATTGATGCATTAAATCCATGTGGTCCCATCTTACATCTCGTCCACAAGAGAGAACAGGACCACGGTGACAGTAACGCTGACTATGGAGAGGAATGTCGTTAACCCCTGACCTCTACAATATCGAGCGTCACAAATTGGACTGGGACAGGAAGGTCCCCAAACCAACGTGTCCATTTCTTGTAGGCACAATTCACGGACCACGTTGTTGGTGTCATGGACCAATACCTTTCGAAGAAAGCTAAGGACCAGCAAAGAACATTAATACTGTCTTTATATTTCAGATACAAATCAAGGGTCCAACAATTCAATTGAAACTGTCTTTTTTCTTTTTCTATGTGTGCATCGTTAATCAACTGAAGTATTAATGAAATCAGAAAAACACACATTCTATTCGCCATCCGATATGGACCACAGCACTGCGGAAGGAAGCAGCTAGGTGGCTTGCTGACAGACCTACATGGGAGCTTGTTAGTGCGGGCTGGGCGCAGCGATCAGAGAGAGAGCGGAGTCAGTTTGTTGCTTCTGTGTGTGGGTGAAATATGGCAGCGATCAGCCTTCGTGTGCTTCCCTGGCCAAATGTCAGCCTACAGTAAACCATCACAGTACTCTATTCGTTCGCCCCCTCTCTCTGGTACTTTGCTCTCTCATCGGACTCTCTGAGTGAAACCATAGATAGGTGAGAGTAGGGGAGGGGGTGCGAGACAGACAGACAGACAGAGAGTGAGAGACAGACAAACAGATAGGGAGAGACAGTGGCAGACAAAAAGCCGGAGAGAGAGAGACAGAGAGAGAGAGAGAGAGACGGCTACATAGAGACAGAGAGAGAGAGAGACGGAGAGAGTCGGGAGAGACAGAGAGAGAAAGAGACAGCGACAGAGAGAGAGAGAGAGAGAGAAAGAGAGAGAGAGAGAGAGATTAAGATTTAAGATTAAGATTAAGATTTAAGGCTACGCCTTTTCTTACATAAAAAGTTAAAAAGTTAACCAACAAAAGGAGGTCGGAAAACTTCAGCACGTGATAATAAAGATGACGATGATGATGACGATGATGATGATGATGATGATGAGGCATGAAGAGCATACATAATTATGTGGTTATTCATAAAACCAAATGCATACTATGCAGGTAATTATAAATACAAGCTGGTAGCAATCGAACATGTAGCAATAGTACAACAAAAATATGTTCAGAACATACAATGCTCAGCATAATTATTATCTTTGACGTAATACTAAGTGTGGTAAATCAAAAGGCGTTAAACTACTCAGACATTAAGTGGTTTTTAACACATTTTTAAAAGTTTTTAATGACTTGCATGGCGCCCAACTTGTTGGGCAGCTCTTTCAACAGCCTGCTATACAAAGAAATATACAGATAAGAACAAGAGTTTGTGTCACAACTGAAGGGAGGCTAATCCTTTATTAGTTGACAATGCTATTTTTTTCGGAGTGACTGCCCTTAGATTTTCTTTTTCAACATGGCGTCCACCAGTCAATCTGTGGAGAATGACAAGCGGAAACGAAATCAAAGGTGGGTATGCACACTTATTAATTGGTGTTTGAACCAAAAGCTCTTTATTTTGTGTTTCTTATTTATCTAACTAAAATATTATAAACAGTGCACTACTCACAGAAAGTTAAGGATCACAATGAGAAAACAGGTGCTCAATAAAATCAGTTCGCCACTGTTATTTATTTCTCCGTCAAACTAAATTGTTATAAATTCGTATTCAGCTGCAAGTGGGCGATGTTGTGTTAGTGGGAAAATTGAACGGGATTCTCTACTACTGAGCTTGGTAGCAAAAGAAAAAGCGGAAACTTGCGAAAAAGGACCTTGTTTTGGACCGTTCAGCCTGAACACATTGCACAAGCCACATGGAAAAACCATTATGCACGTGCAAGCACTGCTGTTTATGTGTGAGATGCTGTCACTTGCTTGGCTTTTTGAGAAGACATACCACCAGTTTTAGGCATTATCTGACAATGCTTCCACGACAAAAATTGAACGAGTTCCAAGATGGTGTCCCTAAGCGAGAAGTGGCCAGGCGACTTCACGTGTCCATCTCGGTCATTGTCAGACTGATTCAACGTTTCACAGCCACTGGGAGGGTCCAGGAAAGACGGAGACCTGGGCGACCAAAGAAGACAACTCCACGTGAAGATTGTCTCATTGAACGACTAGCCTTGCAAACAAGAACAGCCTCTTCCAGCATTATTCGAAGGCAGCTGAGGGTGGCTACTAACACCAACATCAGCCAACAGACCATACGGACTCGCCTTCATGGGTTTAACCTCCGTTCTCGTCGCCTAGCTGTACGGCCACGTTTAACTCCAGCCCATAGGGCAGCACGCCGCCCCTTCTGCAGACGTCACGTGAGGTGGACACGTCAGCAATGGTCCCAGGTCCTGTTCAGTGATGAATCACGCTTCACCCTGAACCACAACGACGACCGACTGAGGGTCTGGAGGCACCAAGGGAAACGCTACATTGACGCCACTGTCCAAGAAAAGGTGGCCTTTGGTGGAGGTTCTGTAATGGTCTGGGGGGGCTTTCAGCCTTCACCACAGAACACCCTTGTTTCATGTACAGGGTAACCTGACTGGCCTCCGATACCGGGATGAGATCCTTCGACCGCTGGCTGTGCCTACACTGCAGCAGATGGGACCGCAGGCTGTCTACCAGGATGACAACGCTCGCCCCCACAGGGCAAGGGTGGTCAACGACTTCCTGCAGCAGTCTTGAGTCAACAGAATGGAGTGGCCAGCATGCAGTTTTGATCTCAACCCGATTGAGAACCTCTGGGATGAGTTGGATCGCAAAGTGAGGAGCAACCACCCCCCTCCCAGGGATGTCCAGCACCTCTACCAGATGCTGCAGGCTGAGTGGCAGGCGCTTGCACAAATGATCTTCACCACCCTGGTCAACTCTATGAGGACTCGCTGCGTCGAGTGCCAGAACAGCCAGGGCGGTTACACGCATTACGGAACTTTTGGGAGCATCTGAATGCCATGTCTTGTGATTTCAACGACTTTGTGAAATCAAATTTCTATACGTACACACTTTGATAAAATGTACAGACCAAACGATTGCTCGAAATTGAAGGAACTGTTGTATCGTTATTACTAAAGCATTGAATTAAACGTTTGCCAAATACCAACGCATTGGCTTTCTTATTTGGAAAGTTATGACTTTGTGTGCAAGTGATCCTTAACTTTTTGTGAGTAGCTTATTTGTAGTTTTTCCATGTTAAATTTGATAATTGTAATCCACACGTGCGTCGCCCAACTCATTGGGCGCTATGCATGAAAGGGTGCAGGTTTTTATGCTAGTGTCAGTGAGGGAAGGAGAGTATATTGGCTTCTTATAGAGCACTTACACAAAAATCATTTCTCTAAGTGCTTTACACACACACACACACCTTTGCTGTGTGAAAACACAAACAGAGTCCAATACAAGTGTATATTAACACTTTGTGTTTCTTAATACTGATACAGTCTTAGAAACTTGTAAATAGCTACTGTTATTGCTGTGTTTGCTATACATCAGACTCAAAAGTTGACGCGCCCATTCGCGCATGGCGCCCAACTTATTGGGCGTTATCAAAAATTGCCCTAATGTAAAGTAAAAAATGTTTTTTTGAATTTTGACAATTAAAACCTTTGTCTGTTCCTTATGTGCAACATTTCTGTTGAATTTAAAAAAAAGAGAGGTTTCATGCAGGTTAAAGGATGATGGAAGCGAATTCCAAACTGAAGTACCCGAAAAAGCAAGACTGGTCTTATACAGGTCAATTCGTGGAATCGGTGGGATCAAGTTGACCGACCCATATCTGTGGGTAGCTTTATTAAATAAAAAAAACGCTCGCGCTGGACCCGAGTACTCTTCAGACTGGCTCGCTCAATAAATATAAATGTCTGGAATGTCTGTGGTGTGAATGTTGGTTTCTGACCAGAAATGCAGATCTATCTCTGGCCGATTCATAGATTCAACCTACAAACTGCGACCTCATCTGTGATCAGATATGTTTCGACAAGCATTAAACGGATGGAATTAACCACATGCAGTTTATTCTTCAGAAAAATGCACACACAAAATGGGTTGGGTTCGGTGATTTGTACATAAACGTCTTCCTCGCGATAGATTCGCTTATCATTAACAGCTATTGTGTTTTCAGCGTAGCAATAGGGTCCGATATTTAGACGAGACAAGTATAATGCGACGAGTCGAAGACGAGTCGCATTATACTTGTTCGAGTCTAAATATCGGACCCTATTGCTACGCTGAAAACATAATAGCGATTATATAGCTGTTATGACCTTGATTCGTTGTTCCAAACTTACAAAATGACAGTTTTTGCGTCGATGCGTTGATCTCAGGTTTTGATAGCAGACGAACTTCTTACGCACATCATGTTCGCGCAGACATGCACACCGCTACACGCTTTCTGACTTTGGAAGAAAAACTGACTCCAAGTGCATTCGATTTCTGAAACTGCCAGCTTTTTAAGTTGTCAGTGTATGCTGTTGTCGATAGAAACATCGCCACGTGGTACAGATGTGTAAACCGGAACCATGCGTCGGCCATTTTACTCAATATGCTTTTGGATATTGCGGAAAATGGCCGACTTCGGCAGCTACACGCTTTCTGACTTTGGAAGAAAAACTGACTCCAAGTGCATTCGATTTCACAACACAGTTGTTGAAACAGCTTTTTAAGTTGTCAGTGTATGCTGTTTTCGATAGAAACATCGCCGCGTGGTACAGATGTGTAAACCGGAACCATGCGTCGGCCATTTTACTCAATATGCTTTTGGATATTGCGGAAAATGGCCGACTTTGGCAGCAATATGCTTTGATGATCGGGAGATACCATCCAATCACAGCCCCCGAATTCCCCCACGTGTTCATCAGAATAGCTATATTTTGTCTTATGAAGCCGTCATCAACACGAACACAATGATTGCAGAAGCAAACTCTGTACCTACACGACCGAGACACAAGACTGATTATTTCACAGCTGCAATGAGAATACAGAACAAAGACGTTATGGGTAAGCTTACTCGCGTCAGGTCTTCACTGACAAGCTAGGAACAGACGGAAAATGCGGAACAAAAGTAAATGACGTCAAAGTCTCTTTCGCTTTGCGTGTAACTTTGTCATGACGTATTTTTGTGTGACGCGTTCGGCTGTTCTATCAGGTCAATGGCTGCGTGTTGCCCCGCCGGTGTGAACTCCTCCTACGGCCAAGTCGTTTTTGTGGTTTATTTCGCATTTAGGTCCCAGGTAACATTATGAAGTTTTAATACGATCAATCGGACCTATTATCAAGTTAGTGTATCAACGTTTGAACGAACTGCGCCCAGTAGTTTCCCAGCAATAAGCTGTTAAGTGGAGAAAGACAGACAGACACACAATTAAAGTCTGCTGAGCCCTAGTACTAGCGTACTCGGGGATAATGATGTAATGTAAATCGGCACTTTACCGTAATACAATTTATGCATGAAAATGGCTTTGTTTAACTTGAGGTGCTTTTCCAGTGGAAGACAGTTAAGCATTTTTAATTTCATATCTGTTGAGGCATTATCCTTTACGATGAGTTTGGCCGAGCGACGAGAGAGAGAGAGAGAGAGAGAGAGAGAGAGAGAGAGAGAGAGAGAGAGAGAGAGAGAGAGAGAGAGAGAGAGAGAGAGAGAGAGAGAGGGAGACATACAGACAGACAGAGACAGAGAGGGAGAGAGAGAGGGAGAGAGAGACAGAGAGGAAGGGAGGGAGGGAGAGGGAGAGAGCAGGGAGGGAGGGAGGGAGGGAGGAAGGGAAGGACGGGGCAATAAATCCCACACCTGCGGGAAAAAAGAGCGAAGGAAAACGCTATTAACATCCTTTCCACTCTGAAACAAAATCAATGACATTCTTTTAAACGCTCAGTTCAAAGTCAGTACCCGAAGCTCCCCCTATAAACATACGTAGCTCCCCCCGTCTTACGGTCCCTGCACCTGACTCGTTTCACCGGCCTTGACACTGGGGCGCGGGATGTCCACATGATTGTGCTTGGTCTTCGTGCAACATCCGTGTAGGTCTGATTTTACATTTAGTCAAGTTTTGACTAAATGTTTTAACATAGAGGGGGAATCGAAACGAGGGTCGTGTGTGTACTAGTATGTGTGTGTGTGTGTGTGTGTGTGTGTGTGTGTGTGTGTGTGTGTGTGTGTGTGTAGTGCGATTCAGAGTAAACTACTGGACCGATCTTTATGAAATTTTACATGAGAGTTCCTGGGCATGATATCCCCAGACAGTTTCTTCATTTGTTCGATAAATGTCTTTGATGACGTCATATCCGGCTTTTTGTAAAAGTTGAGGCGGCACTGTCACACCCTCATTTTTTAAAATAAAATTGATTGAAATTTTGGCCAAGCAATCTTCGACGAAGGCCGGACTTTTGTATTGCATTTCAGCTTGGAGGTTTACAAATGAATTGATAATTTTGGTCATTAAAAATCTGAAAACTGTAATTAAAAATATTTTTTTTATAAAACGATCCCAAAACAATTTCATCTTATTTGTCATTAATTTGCTGATTCCATAAACATATAAATATGTTATATTCGGATTAAAAACAAGCTTTGAAAATTAAAAATTTAAAAAGTATGATTAAAATTAAATTTCCGAAATCGATTTTAAAACAATTTCATCTTATTCCTTGTCGGTTCCTGATTCCAAAAACATATAGATATGATATGTTTGGATTAAAAACACGCTCAGCACAAGCGGTGGACAGATGATGCTACGAGTATACGGTCTTGCGGAAAAAAATGCAGTGCGTTCAGTTTCATTCTGTGAGTTCAACTGAGCTTGACTAAATGTTGTATTTTCGCCTTACGCGACTTGTTGTTCTTGGTGACAAACAAACATCACATCAGTGTGCACATTAATGAAATCGTCCTTCTCCTATAACGCATCATCTGTTTATTTGATTTTAGTCCAAAACAGGGAAACTGACAAGAAGTGTTAACAGAATGGAATGATTTGCACGGAACTATATAACCGCGCAGTAATCGATCGCCTGTGCAGGTTGACTGGTTGAGTGGATTGGATTCGATCAAATTTTCGCAAAAAAAACCCTCCTCTTTTCTTTGAATAACTGAAGAAAGGAGGAATAAAGAGGTTACACACCTCGTCTCAGTGATTATTAAAAATAATGGTCGAAGTTAGCGGATCGCATTTTTCATGATCCGCTAACTTCGACCATTATTTTTTAATAATCACTGAGACTCGGCATGTAACCTCTACATATCAGTCACCGCAGATCAGTCTGGGTTTTGCATGAGACGAGAGTAAAAAGAACGATCCTCAACACACACACAAACAATCAACACACACAAACAATCAACACACACAAACAATCAACACACACAAACAATCAACACACACAAACAATCAACACACACAAACAATCAACACACACAAACAATCAACACACACAAACAATCAACACACACAAACAATCAACACACACAAACAGTCAACACACACAAACAATCAACACACACAAACCAGCAATCTAATGCTTTCTCTACAGAGTTGGGACTTTTGACTGAATTAATGTCCTGTCTGACACCGTCGTTAATGTGCGGTGTTAATACCTCAGACAATTGCCAGCTCACACAGAAAGCACACAGGCTTGTGGTATGTGTCCACTGATAATTATGGAAGGATGCTCTTGTTACACGTGACAGTCTGGACAGACCTGCTCTGGAGAATGCCATAGCTAACACGAGACGGAATGAAGAGCTAACACGAGACGGAATGAACAGCTAACACGAGACGGAATGAACAGCTAACACGAGACGGAATGAACAGCTAACACAAGACGGAATGAACAGCTAACACGAGACGGAATGAACAGCTAACACGAGACGGAATGAACAGCTAACACGAGACGGAATGAACAGCTAACACAAGACGGAATGAACAGCTAACACGAGACGGAATGAACAGCTAACACGAGACGGAATGAACAGCTAACACGAGACGGAATGAATAGCTAACACGAGACGGAATGAACAGCTAAAACAAAACCCTTGGGAGTGTAGAATGCCATAGCTAACACGAGACGGAATGAACAGCTAAAAAAAAACCCTTGGGAGTGTAGAATGCCATAGCTAACACGAGACGGAATGAACAGCTAAAACAAAACCCTTGGGAGTGTAGAATGCCATAGCTAACACGAGACGGAATGAACAGCTAAAACAAAACCCTTGGCAGTGTAGAATGACAGCTTTGTCATTAAAAGTCGTCCAGACTGGCATTTATTTGATAAGTCATCTCAATACACCGTCACAATACGGCAACATGGCCCTAACGAGCGGAACAGGAATCGCGATAGGTGAACGGGGAGGAGGGGGGGTTTGATAGAGAAGAAAGAATAAGGAGGAGGGGGGGGGGTACAGTAAACTGACAACAGCATCGTTGTGTCGGGATGGACCGGTGTGTGTGGGAGCTAGGGCACAGGACAGGTGACAATCATTGCCCTCAACTGAATATAAACATAAGTTAGTTGACTTGTCCCCCTCTAGCCCCCTCCCTCCCCCCCCCACCCCCCGCACGCTCCCCCGTCATCCAGACCTCTGTACACCCCACTCTTCTTGACTATCTCGCAGTTACTCGACGAGAAAACACCATCTCACCCAACTTAGTGCCTTTACCTTCAATCTCGCTTCCTCCATACCATCCGACCCCCTCCTATACCACCCCCCCCCTCCGCACCCCCCTCCACCGACCCCCTCCCCCCCCCCCCCCCCCAAGCGGCGCCGACTGCAGCATATTGTTTGGAGCGAGCAGCATGTTGTTCTGATTGAAGGCGCGCGGAAAGGGCTTGATGATGTCAAGCTTTGTGTGGGCAAAGTTTGCCATTCTTCGCCAGTCGGCAAATCATATGTGCATCGATACAACGAGAGACACACAGCACACAGCACTCGCTTGCATAGAGGCCGGGCCGAGACAAAGAGAAAGTGAGAAACAGAAAGATCTGCAGCAAATAAAACAGTTATACATGCCAGAAATTTAAGACATACGCCGGGGACAGGCACAATACTTATGCACTGTCTATTAACAGCAAAATGTTCTGCATCGAGTCTTCAACGAAAAGCTGTTGCAATCCACATCAGTTATGCTGTTTATTCCGAAAATACGTTCACTATCATTATTTGCAGGCAAAATATGCGCATTGGCCATTGCAAATAACCTTCAGTAATACAAATTTAAAGTCGTACCGAATTCCCGTCCTCATGAAAGATGTGTGACTCTGTTTGTTACATTCTTTACTCTGTTTGTTACATTCTTTACTCTGTTTGTTTCATTCTTTACTCTGTTTGTTACATTCTTTACTCTGTTTGTTACATTCTTTACTCTGTTTGTTACATTCTTTACTCTGTTTGTTACATTCTTTACTCTGTTTGTTACATTCTTTACTCTGTTTGTTTCATTCTTTACTCTGTTTGTTTCATTCTTTACTCTGTTTGTTTCATTCTTTACTCTGTTTGTTACATTGTTTACTCTGTTTGTTACATTGTTTACTCTGTTTGTTACATTCTTTACTCTGTTTGTTTCATTCTTTACTCTGTTTGTTTCATTCTTTACTCTGTTTGTTACATTCTTTACTGTGTTTGTTACATTCTTTACTCTGTTTGTTACATTCTTTACTCTGTTTGTTACATTCTTTACTCTGTTTGTTACATTCTTTACTCTGTTTGTTTCATTCTTTACTCTGTTTGTTACATTCTTTACTCTGTTTGTTACATTCTTTACTCTGTTTGTTACATTGTTTACTCTGTTTGTTACATTATTTACTCTGTTTGTTACATTCTTTACTCTGTTTGTTACATTCTTTACTCTGTTTGTTTCATTCTTTACTCTGTTTGTTACATTCTTTACTCTGTTTGTTACATTCTTTACTCTGTTTGTTACATTCTTTACTCTGTTTGTTACATTCTTTACTCTGTTTGTTTCATTCTTTACTCTGTTTGTTACATTCTTTACTCTGTTTGTTACAATCTTTACTCTGTTTGTTACATTCTTTACTCTGTTTGTTTCATTCTTTACTCTGTTTGTTTCATTCTTTACTCTGTTTGTTACATTCTTTACTCTGTTACATTCTTTACTCTGTTTGTTACATTCTTTACTCTGTTTGTTACATTCTTTACTCTGTTTGTTTCATTCTTTACTCTGTTTGTTTCATTCTTTACTCTGTTTGTTTCATTCTTTACTCTGTTTGTTACATTCTTTACTCTGTTTGTTACATTCTTTACTCTGTTTGTTACATTCTTTACTCTGTTTGTTACATTCTTTACTCTGTTTGTTTCATTCTTTACTCTGTTTGTTTCATTCTTTACTCTGTTTGTTACATTCTTTACTCTGTTTGTTACAATCTTTACTCTGTTTGTTACATTCTTTACTCTGTTTGTTTCATTCTTTACTCTGTTTGTTACATTCTTTACTCTGTTTGTTACATTCTTTACTCTGTTTGTTTCATTCTTTACTCTGTTACATTGTTTACTCTGTTACATTCTTTACTCTGTTTGTTACATTCTTTACTCTGGTTGTTACATTGTTTACTCTGTTTGTTACATTGTTTACTCTGTTTGTTACATTGTTTACTCTGTTTGTTACATTCTTTACTCTGTTTGTTACATTGTTTACTCTGTTTGTTACATTCTTTACTCTGTTTGTTACATTCTTTACTCTGTTTGTTTCATTCTTTACTCTGTTTGTTACATTCTTTACTCTGTTTGTTACATTCTTTACTCTGTTTGTTTCATTCTTTACTCTGTTTGTTACATTTTTTACTCTGTTTGTTACATTGTTTACTCTGTTTGTTTCATTCTTTACTCTGTTTGTTACATTCTTTACTCTGTTTGTTACATTGTTTACTCTGTTTGTTACATTGTTTACTCTGTTTGTTACATTCTTTACTCTGTTTGTTTCATTCTTTACTCTGTTTGTTTCATTCTTTACTCTGTTTGTTACATTCTTTACTGTGTTTGTTACATTCTTTACTCTGTTTGTTACATTCTTTACTCTGTTTGTTACATTCTTTACTCTGTTTGTTTCATTCTTTACTCTGTTTGTTACATTCTTTACTCTGTTTGTTACATTCTTTACTCTGTTTGTTACATTGTTTACTCTGTTTGTTACATTATTTACTCTGTTTGTTACATTCTTTACTCTGTTTGTTACATTCTTTACTCTGTTTGTTTCATTCTTTACTCTGTTTGTTACATTCTTTACTCTGTTTGTTACATTCTTTACTCTGTTACATTCTTTACTCTGTTTGTTACATTCTTTACTCTGTTTGTTTCATTCTTTACTCTGTTTGTTACATTCTTTACTCTGTTTGTTACAATCTTTACTCTGTTTGTTACATTCTTTACTCTGTTTGTTTCATTCTTTACTCTGTTTGTTTCATTCTTTACTCTGTTTGTTACATTCTTTACTCTGTTACATTCTTTACTCTGTTTGTTTCATTCTTTACTCTGTTTGTTTCATTCTTTACTCTGTTTGTTTCATTCTTTACTCTGTTTGTTACATTCTTTACTCTGTTTGTTACATTCTTTACTCTGTTTGTTACATTCTTTACTCTGTTTGTTTCATTCTTTACTCTGTTTGTTACATTCTTTACTCTGTTTGTTTCATTCTTTACTCTGTTTGTTACATTCTTTACTCTGTTTGTTACAATCTTTACTCTGTTTGTTACATTCTTTACTCTGTTTGTTTCATTCTTTACTCTGTTTGTTACATTCTTTACTCTGTTTGTTACATTCTTTACTCTGTTTGTTTCATTCTTTACTCTGTTACATTGTTTACTCTGTTACATTCTTTACTCTGTTTGTTACATTCTTTACTCTGGTTGTTACATTGTTTACTCTGTTTGTTACATTGTTTACTCTGTTTGTTACATTGTTTACTCTGTTTGTTACATTCTTTACTCTGTTTGTTACATTGTTTACTCTGTTTGTTACATTCTTTACTCTGTTTGTTACATTCTTTACTCTGTTTGTTTCATTCTTTACTCTGTTTGTTACATTCTTTACTCTGTTTGTTACATTCTTTACTCTGTTTGTTTCATTCTTTACTCTGTTTGTTACATTTTTTACTCTGTTTGTTACATTGTTTACTCTGTTTGTTTCATTCTTTACTCTGTTTGTTACATTCTTTACTCTGTTTGTTACATTGTTTACTCTGTTTGTTACATTGTTTACTCTGTTTGTTACATTCTTTACTCTGTTTGTTTCATTCTTTACTCTGTTTGTTTCATTCTTTACTCTGTTTGTTACATTCTTTACTGTGTTTGTTACATTCTTTACTCTGTTTGTTACATTCTTTACTCTGTTTGTTACATTCTTTACTCTGTTTGTTACATTCTTTACTCTGTTTGTTTCATTCTTTACTCTGTTTGTTACATTCTTTACTCTGTTTGTTACATTCTTTACTCTGTTTGTTACATTGTTTACTCTGTTTGTTACATTATTTACTCTGTTTGTTACATTCTTTACTCTGTTTGTTACATTCTTTACTCTGTTTGTTTCATTCTTTACTCTGTTTGTTACATTCTTTACTCTGTTTGTTACATTCTTTACTCTGTTTGTTACATTCTTTACTCTGTTTGTTACATTCTTTACTCTGTTTGTTTCATTCTTTACTCTGTTTGTTACATTCTTTACTCTGTTTGTTACAATCTTTACTCTGTTTGTTACATTCTTTACTCTGTTTGTTTCATTCTTTACTCTGTTTGTTTCATTCTTTACTCTGTTTGTTACATTCTTTACTCTGTTACATTCTTTACTCTGTTTGTTACATTCTTTACTCTGTTTGTTACATTCTTTACTCTGTTTGTTTCATTCTTTACTCTGTTTGTTTCATTCTTTACTCTGTTTGTTTCATTCTTTACTCTGTTTGTTACATTCTTTACTCTGTTTGTTACATTCTTTACTCTGTTTGTTACATTCTTTACTCTGTTTGTTACATTCTTTACTCTGTTTGTTTCATTCTTTACTCTGTTTGTTACATTCTTTACTCTGTTTGTTTCATTCTTTACTCTGTTTGTTACATTCTTTACTCTGTTTGTTACAATCTTTACTCTGTTTGTTACATTCTTTACTCTGTTTGTTTCATTCTTTACTCTGTTTGTTACATTCTTTACTCTGTTTGTTACATTCTTTACTCTGTTTGTTTCATTCTTTACTCTGTTACATTGTTTACTCTGTTACATTCTTTACTCTGTTTGTTACATTCTTTACTCTGGTTGTTACATTGTTTACTCTGTTTGTTACATTGTTTACTCTGTTTGTTACATTGTTTACTCTGTTTGTTACATTCTTTACTCTGTTTGTTACATTCTTTACTCTGTTTGTTACATTCTTTACTCTGTTTGTTTCATTCTTTACTCTGTTTGTTACATTCTTTACTCTGTTTGTTACATTCTTTACTCTGTTTGTTTCATTCTTTACTCTGTTTGTTACATTTTTTACTCTGTTTGTTACATTGTTTACTCTGTTTGTTTCATTCTTTACTCTGTTTGTTACATTCTTTACTCTGTTTGTTACATTCTGTACTCTGTTTGTTACATTCTTTACTCTGTTTGTTACATTCTTTACTCTGTTACATTCTTTACTCTGTTTGTTACATTCTTTACTCTGTTTGTTACATTCTTTACTCTGTTACATTCTTTACTCTGTTTGTTACATTCTTTACTCTGTTTGTTACATTCTTTCTCTGTTTGTTACATTGTTTACTCTGTTTGTTACATTCTTTACTCTGTTTGTTACATTCTTTACTCTGTTTGTTACATTCTTTACTCTGTTTGTTACATTCTTTACTCTGTTTGTTTCATTCTTTACTCTGTTTGTTACATTCTTTACTCTGTTTGTTACATTCTTTACTCTGTTTGTTACATTCTTTACTCTGTTTGTTACATTCTTTACTCTGTTTGTTACATTCTTTACTCTGTTTGTTACAATCTTTACTCTGTTTGTTACATTCTTTACTCTGTTTGTTTCATTCTTTACTCTGTTTGTTACATTCTTTACTCTGTTTGTTACATTCTTTACTCTGTTTGTTTCATTCTTTACTCTGTTTGTTACATTCTTTACTCTGTTTGTTACATTCTTTACTCTGTTACATTCTTTACTCTGTTTGTTACATTGTTTACTCTGTTTGTTACATTGTTTACTCTGTTTGTTACATTCTTTACTCTGTTTGTTACATTCTTTACTCTGTTTGTTACATTCTTTACTCTGTTTGTTACATTCTTTACTCTGTTTGTTTCATTCTTTACTCTGTTTGTCTCTGTTTGTTACATTCTTTACTCTGTTTGTTACATTCTTTACTCTGTTTGTTACATTCTTTACTCTGTTTGTTACATTCTTTACTCTGTTTGTTACATTCTTTACTCTGTTTGTTTCATTCTTTACTCTGTTTGTCTCTGTTTGTTACATTCTTTACTCTGTTTGTTACATTCTTTACTCTGTTTGTTACATTCTTTACTCTGTTTGTTACATTCTTTACTCTGTTTGTTACATTCTTTACTCTGTTTGTTACATTCTTTACTCTGTTACATTCTTTACTCTGTTTGTTACATTCTTTACTCTGTTTGTTTCATTCTTTACTCTGTTACATTCTTTACTCTGTTTGTTACATTCTTTACTCTGTTTGTTTCATTCTTTACTCTGTTTGTTACATTCTTTACTCTGTTTGTTACATTCTTTACTCTGTTTGTTACATTCTTTACTCTGTTTGTTACATTCTTTACTCTGTTTGTTACATTCTTTACTCTGTTTGTTACATTCTTTACTCTGTTTGTTACATTCTTTACTCTGTTTGTTACACTCTTTACTCTGTTTGTTACATTCTTTACTCTGTTTGTTACATTCTTTACTCTGTTTGTTACATTCTTTACTCTGTTTGTTACATTCTTTACTCTGTTTGTTACATTCTTTACTCTGTTTGTTACATTCTTTACTCTGTTTGTTACATTCTTTACTCTGTTTGTTTCATTCTTTACTCTGTTTGTTACATTCTTTACTCTGTTTGTTACATTCTTTACTCTGTTTGTTTCATTCTTTACTCTGTTTGTTACAATCTTTACTCTGTTTGTTACATTCTTTACTCTGTTTGTTACATTCTTTACTCTGTTTGTTACATTCTTTACTCTGTTACATTCTTTACTCTGTTTGTTACATTCTTTACTCTGTTACATTCTTTACTCTGTTTGTTACATTGTTTACTCTGTTTGTTACATTCTTTACTCTGTTACATTCTTTACTCTGTTTGTTACATTCTTTACTCTGTTACATTCTTTACTCTGTTTGTTACATTGTTTACTCTGTTTGTTACATTCTTTACTCTGTTTGTTATTTCTTTCCATGGCATCTTGAACTCGACAGCACCTGTAAAAGACATTCCCATTCAGATGTAAATATATTACTGCGTTTGGTATAAGCTTAGCTCCTTGTGGGATCCCGAGTGTTTCTATTGTTCTATATGCCACCCGGCCTAGACTCTCTGAATAGATTTTGTTTAAACCAAACAACATTCAGGGCAAAAATGGATTGTTTCCATCGAGGATAAGACTCAAATTCCTTCTCTTTAACGCAAAAAGGACCAGGCGGTCAGTATTTCGTTCACCCTATGATATAAAGAACCATGTGAGCGCCACTACCCAGCAACCTTCGTTCACCCTATGATGTAAAGAACCATGTGAGCGCCACTACCCAGCAACCTTCGTTCACCTTATGATATAAAGGGTGTGTGTGTGTGTGTGTGTGTGTGTGTGTGTGTGTGTGTGTGTGTGTGTAACAAAACACCAGACAGGAGTCCAAACAGAACGGTATGAAGGAGACAATCATCATAAGAACAAGAATAGTGAGATGGTGGCGAAGAATAGTGAGATGGTGGCGAAGAATAGTGAGATGGTGGCGAAGAATAGTGAGATGGTGGCGAAGAATAGTGAGATGGTGGCGAAGAATAGTGAGATGGTGGCGAAGAATAGTGAGATGGTGGCGGAGAATAGTGAGATGGTGGCGAATAAAGTGCAGCAAAGAGTGAGGAATGAAGTGACTTGATCCCGAAGCCAACAGGTGCAAGGCACGAGGTAGGGGATAACGGGAGAGAGGCCGGCGTGGCCTGCCTGCTGATTCAGGAAACGATATGAAATCCTCGCGAATCCCGTCTCCCTGTGTCTATACAGGCAGCTCTTTGAAGTGCGGGCTTGCTACCTACTCGTCAAGCTGACTCTCAACTCTGCACGCCACTCGCCATCTGCATGTGTCAACACCACCCCGGGTCCCTCTCATCATGATGCTGCTTGTATCACCTCTCTGTCTCTGTCTCTGTGAGTGTGTGTGTTTGTCTCTCTCTCTCTGTTTTTTTCTCTCTCTCTGTTCGTCTCTATTTCTCTCTTTCTTTCCCTCTCTTCATCTCTCTCTCTCTCACTTCTCTCGTATCTCCTTCCCTCTCTCTCTCTCTCTCTCTCTCTCTCTCTCCCCTCGTCTCTCTCTCGTTTCGTCCTCCCTCTCTTTCTCTCTCTCTCGTTTCGTCCTCCCTCTCTTTCTCTCTCTCTCAATACTCTCTCTCTCCCCTCGTCTCTCCCTCCCTCTCTTTCTCTCTCGCTCTCAACACTCTCTCTCTCTCCCTCTTTTCTACTACCCCCCTCTCTCTCTTCCCTATTCCCACCTCTCTCTCTCGCACGCGCTCTCTCTCAGCATTCTTGCCTAGGACATGAAAATCCACTTGTCTTATCACCAGTTAGAGAGCCCGACGGCCGAGGACGGCTATGGACGCTGGCAACGTGCTTTCCACACTGATGGCAGTGTACCGGAGACACGCAGAGCAACGCTACCTGGATTCATCACAAGGGTTTGGGCTGTTGCTGAGAATCACGAGCGCTTTAACAATCATGGTCGAAACCATAAACAAATAAAACAAAACAACAACAACAACAACAACAAAATGCTGGGAACCCAAAGGACATTTGCTGCTGTAAGACAGGATGAGAAGGATATCAAAGGATTCCATTTTATTTATTATTCCATTGCTGGGAAATTCGCTTCCTTCCAGTGGAAAGCCAGCAGCTACGAGTATCGCGCTACCCCAGTGTGTGCGTGTTTTGCAGAATGACCGAGGTCTTTTGTGTGCCACTGTGGTGACACGAGATTGGAACATGGATACCGTCTCAGAGTTCGAACTCTTGACCCTAGGAATACAACCAACTGAGCTTCCCGGTCCCGCCAGGTTCGCAGGGTACGTGCTACACATTCATCTCTCTGTAGTGCAGGCGACGAGGACAACAGGTGACGTGGTCAACGTTGTTTGCAGCTGGACAACACATGTCCCCCAAAGAACTGGCCAGCTGGATGGTGCGAATAGCTGGACAACACATGTCCCCCAAAGAACTGGCCAGCTGGATGGTGCGAATAGCTGGACAACACATGTCCCCCAAAGAACCGGCCAGCTGGATGGTGCGAATAGCTGGACATACGAGGATGGATTATCATTTCCACAGTAAGCTAGCCAACAGTTTAACGGCCAAACTACAGACAAACAAACAGCTTGTAATGAGCATGTTCGGACAAATAGATAGATTAAGGACTCAGTCGGTCACTCCATTGATGAAGGCGCGGGTCGACTATGAATTCACCAGGGTACTGAAGCCACAAACTCCGAAAGTCTTCAAATTGGTAGGCCTAGTAAGCGACAAGGCGGTCGGTGAGAGTGGAAGTAACACAATGGGCACCAGGGCACTGTAAAGCTGTGTACATGTGCACTTGTACCAACGCCCAGTAGAGTACATTTCTCATTCACATAAGTGTCAAAAATCTGTAGCCAGCATCCAGCATCTCAGCCTAATAAAAAGTGTGTTGCATTGAGATGAAAGGTCCCCCTTAGCGGCGTCTTGAGGGAGGTATAGACACCTCAAGGGGACCTCTCGCCCCGGATTCGCCTCTCTCGGCGCTAAGGCAAACAGCACAAGGGGAAATAAAATGTAAAGAAACTTCAACAAGCTTTCGGGTGGAAAAGAAAGCACATCAGAGGTTTTTTACCTGCGCTGGGAAAAACGAGACGAAAGCAAATATGTGCGGTTGTTTCGGAACAAGCAAACAGCGCTTACCGTTCGATTCAGACGGTGGGCTGTGTCACTATGCACACTCATAACGTTATGAATGAACAAGGCTTTAGACGGGCGCGTTAAACTCCACAATTAAAACAGGTTTTTATGAATAATTTGTCCATGAAAGGATTGTTGAAGAAGTGTTTGGGTATCAGCGGTCTGCGTCGAGCACCTTCTCACTGCAGCACTTCAAAGAGCGGTTTTCTCCTCTCGCTTTGAGAAGCAACCACACTGCTTCACCGGGATCGAGGAAAGAAAACCAATATTAGTTTCTCCCCAAGGTATGCCATTGGTATGCCAAGGAAGTGAGGCCCACTGGTAGTGTCTCCAGCCAAGTAGGTTTTCCAAACACAGACAGCCTTTATCAACACCGGTGATTGCAATTGTTCGCGGAGGAACGTGGAAACGGTGGCAAAATATTTGAAAACAGCTCGCAAATTGAAATGTCGGTTAATCGCACACACACCATCCATCCCTACCGTCCAGCCTCTTCACCTCACCCCCCCCCCCCCTACAACGACCATCCTCCCCCCCCCGAATCAAAGGGTTCAAAATCCAGGCCAAACCCTTAATTTCAGACACAAAAAGCTGGTACAAAGACGGAGGTAAATACTTTTATCTTCCAAATACATCTCTCTCTGTCTCTCTGTCCCTCTCTCTCTCTCTCTCTCTCTCTCTCTCTCTCTCTCTCTCTCTCTCTCTCTCTCTCTCTCTCTCTCTCTCTCTCTCTCTCTCTCTCTCTCTTCGTAATGGTTTAATTGTCTTTTTTAAATGATCAGCGGAAAGGTGGCAGTATCTTGAAAGTCTCTGTCTAGTTTGGATATTCTTGTTGTACATTATTTTGAAGACTGAAAGGGATGTTGACCGGAGACCATGACCGCGGCTTCGGATATAAATCTGAATTATCACAATGAATTCATCTTGTTCTCCTTTAAACATAATTTTAACACACAAAAGCAGAAAACAACAACAAAACATGCCAGTAAGTATTATTGACAAAAATTGCTAATTTACACCACTTCTACTTCTACTTCCTCTGCTACTAAGTACTTTTATTATTCGAGATGTATGAAAGAACTCCGGGCTGTACTTCAGAATATAATAGGGATGAATAAAACGAATGATCTCTGAGCCAATCAATCAAGCGCTATCAGAGTTACCGAGTTCGCTCTCTAAGCACACAAATTAAAGAAAAACGAAGCATAAACGCAGCGGAAAAAAATATGATCATCAAGAATAGAGTACAATATGTTTTATTTTGTTCCCCAAGCACGCTGTGATATATCGGGGTCTAGTTTCTGTTGGTTTTGTGTTGCTAAGAGCCAGGAAGCAGAAGAGTGCGTAGTGTGTCGGGCACACAGCTAACCACATTACCTTGCTCATTACGGGATCAGACATGATAGATAGACCCACAACCAGGCCTGCTGCGTTTTGACCTTTCTTAAACAACTTCTTTGCCCCCCGCCCCACCATCTCCTCATAACACTTCCAATCAATGAGGCTTATATCGCGCATATTCCGTGGGTACAGTTCTAGGCGCTCTGCAGTGATGCCGTGTGAGATGAAATTTTATACGGCCAGTAATTGCAGCCATTTCGGCGCATATTTACCTTTCACGGCCTATTATTCCACGTCACACGGGTATAGGTAGACAATTATTAACTGTGCCTAAGCAATATTGCCAGGAAAGACCCTATTGTCAATCGTGGGATCTTTAACGTGCACACCCAATGTAGTGTACACGGGGGGGGGGGGGGGGGGGGGGGAGTTCGGACACCGAAGAGAGTCTGCACACAAAGTTGACTCTGAAATAAATTTCCGCCGAACCTGGGATCGAACTCACGCTGACAGCGGCCAACTGAATACAAATCCAGCGCGCTACCAACTGAGCTATATCCCCGCAACTTCCAACGTTTAACTATGCCCCCCGCCCCACCATCTCCTCATAACACTTCCAACGTTTAACAATGCCCCCCGCCCCACCATCTCCTCATAACACTTCCAACGTTTAACTATGCCCCCCGCCCCACCATCTCCTCATAACACTTCCAACGTTTAACAATGCCCCCCTGCTCCACCATCTCCTCATAACACTTCCAACGTTTAACTATGCCCCCCGCCCCACCATCTCCTCATAACACTTCCAACGTTTAACAATGCCCCCCGCCCCATCATCTCCTCATAACACTTCCAACGTTTAACAATGCCCCCCTGCCCCACCATCTCCTCATAACACTTCCAACGTTTAACTATGCCCCCCGCCCCACCATCTCCTCATAACACTTCCAACGTTTAACAATGCCCCCCGCCCCATCATCTCCTCATAACACTTCCAACGTTTAACTATGCCCCCCGCCCCACCATCTCCTCATAACACTTCCAACGTTTAACTATGCCTCCCCGCCCCACCATCTCCTCATAACACTTCCAACGTTTAACTATGCCTCCCCGCCCCACCATCTCCTCATAACACTTCCAACGTTTAACTATGTCCCCCGCCCCACCATCTCCGCATAACACTTCCAACTATGCCCCCCGCCCCATCATCTCCTCATAACACTTCCAACGTTTAACTATGCCCCCCGCCCCACCATCTCCTCATAACACTTCCAACGTTTAACTATGCCTCCCCGCCCCACCATCTCCTCATAACACTTCCAACGTTTAACTATGTCCCCCGCCCCACCATCTCCGCATAACACTTCCAACTATGCCCCCCGCCCCATCATCTCCTCATAACACTTCCAACGTTTAACTATGCCCCCCGCCCCACCATCTCCTCATAACACTTCCAACGTTTAACTATGCCCCCCCGCCCCACCATCTCCTCATAACACTTCCAACGTTTAATTATGCCCCCCCCCCCCCCCCGCCCCACCATCTCCTCATAACACTTCCAACGTTTAACTATGCCCCCCGCCCCACCATCTCCTCATAACACTTCCAACGTTTAACTATGCCCCCCGCCCCACCATCTCCTCATAACACTTCCAATGTTTAACTATGCCCCCCGCCCCACCATCTCCTCATAACACTTCCAACGTTTAACTATGCCTCCCGCCCCACCATCTCCTCATAACACTTCCAACGTTTAACTATGCCCCCCGCCCCACCATCTCCTCATAACACTTCCAATGTTTAACTATGCCTCCCCCCTCACCCATTCCAATCCAACACGTCGACTCTCTTCCTGTCCCCATCCAAAAATCTATACTCTTCCCCACCCCCTCTCCCCAATGTAAAGATTACTTAACCCCCCACCTCCATCTTCATCCACGGTTTGACAATTCCCCCTCCACACCCATCCAGGTCAGTTGCAACAGTTCCCCCATCCCCACAGCGGACTTTCACTATGTCCCAACCCCCCTTCTGGACTTTAACCAGTAGAAGATCTGTGCTCTAACTGCTCCCCCCCCCCCCCAACCCCATTCCACAGTTTGGCTGCGCCTTTGCCCAGCACCCCCATCCAAAGTTGAACTCTCCCCCGTTCCTCTCCAAAGTTTAACTAATGATTGCGCTCATCCTCCCACAACTTCTAAAAACAAAAGCCACCACAAACCGTAAGTTGCAGGGCGGGGAGCGGGACTGTTCAGTGTTGGATCAAACACAACCTCTCAGGCATGAGACCAAGGGTAGGGCGGATGGTGGCGAGAGAGGTGAAGGGACGGGGAATGTTTACAGTGCCGTGTGTCGGACTGTGAGCAATGCCCACCAATGTTTAGCTCAGGCACCGTCGCGGCAGACGCGCCATAGTTCTATGCGGGAAAATGCAGCGCGCTATTCTGGCCATCTGGCCAACTGTCGTCCTCATCTCTAAGGCAGACTGATACTAAGAGGTGTAAGTTACACCCACCTTCAGGCTCAGGCATTTTCAAACGCTCGACTCAAGACTACTCTGTGGCGATGCTGGCAAAACAAACGGCTCCCCGTCCTCTCGCTGGGCAGGGCGAAACGACGGGGCCATTTAGACGAGGAACGCTCCGTCAATAGTGCGGAGATAGCTTCATGATATTCTCAATTAGCTGGCTGAGGCGCTGCACCTCCCTTAGCTCTGTACGCTGCCTTTATCTTAAAGATGCATTCCCTCCCGTGTCAATGACCACACGTCTATGTCCATGTCATCACAACAAGTGAGAGCATCTTGTCCCTAGACTGTACTTTAAGTCAATCTGAAGTTGACCGCGAATGCTTCTTACCAAACATTGTGTGCAGAAAGCTACTTGCAGCGAGCTTGGGGAACAAGACCTCGTCAAGTGTTATCAGGATTTAGGGTCTTACACGCATGTATCAATTCAAACGACAGTAGAGTGGTTCATTCTGCTGAATTCATTTCGCAGATCGACATGTGATACGTCATTAATTCAGCAAAATTTAGGCCTACCAGCTCAATACAGAAATGTATTGGTATGTGGCCAAGTGTAAGAATGCTATTCTTCTTCTTCTTCTTCTTCTTCTTCTTCTTCTTCTTCTTCTTCTTCTTCTTCTTCTTCTTCTTCTTCTTCTTCAGCGTTCCAGAATTGTCTGGTTACGTGTGAGCTCATTTGCCCATTTGGGTTCCCCAAATTTATACTCTGAGAGCATAGTCAGCTTCACTCCGCTTTCATTGAGTAGGCATGCTGGGTATTTTCGTGTTTCCATAACCCACCGAACTCCGATATGGATTACAGGATCTTTTCCGTGCGCACTTGGTCTTGTGCTTGCGTGTACACACGAAGGGGGATAAGTCACTAGCAGGTCTGCGCCTATTAATTCTATGTAAAGCCCTGGCCGGATTGTGATACACGGGAAGGAAGAGGCATTTAAACTCCTCCCTCAACGTCCCCTCCGCCGACATCCCTCAGCACTGAACGCTGGCTGAACTCGGCCGAGAGATTTGAGCACGGACTGGAGGCGTCAAAGCAAACAGCGCACAGGACGAAAGTTGTCACTGAGGCACGACACAAAAACTCTCGTTAATTGACCCCCACCCGGTTTGCTCTTAAAAAAAACAAGTCGCGTAAGGCGAAAATACAATATTTAGTCAAGTAGCTGTCGAACTCACAGAATGAAACTGAACGCAATGCCATTTTTCAGCAAGACCGTATACTCGTAGCATCGTCAGTCCACCGCTCATGGCAAAGGCAGTGAAATTGACAAGAAGAGCGGGGTAGTAGTTGCGCTAAGAAGGATAGCACGCTTTTCTGTACCTCTCTTTGTTTTAACTTTCTGAGCGTGTTTTTAATCCAAACATATCATATCTATATGTTTTTGGAATCAGGAACCGACAAGGAATAAGATGAAAGTGTTTTTAAATTGATTTGGACAATTTAATTTTGATAATAATTTTTATATATTTAATTTTCAGAGCTTGTTTTTAATCCGAATATAACATATTTATATGTTTTTGGAATCAGCAAATGATGGAGAATAAGATAAACGTAAATTTGGATCGTTTTATAAATTTTTATTTTGTTTTACAATTTTCAGATTTTTAATGACCAAAGTCATTAATTAATTTTTAAGCCACCAAGCTGAAATGCAATACCGAAGTCCGGGCTTCGTCGAAGATTACTTGACCAAAATTTCAACCAATTTGGTTGAAAAATGAGGGCGTGACAGTGCCGCCTCAACTTTCACGAAAAGCCGGATATGACGTCATCAAAGACATTTATCAAAAAAATGAAGAAAACGTTCGGGGATTTCATACCCAGGAACTCTCATGTCAAATTTCATAAAGATCGGTCCAGTAGTTTAGTCTGAATCGCTCTACACACACACACAGACACACACACACACACACACACACACACACGCACATACACCACGACCCTCGTTTCGATTCCCCCTCGATGTTAAAATATTTAGTCAAAACTTGACTAAATATAAAAAGAAGTGATTGTCTTCCAATAGCAACAGCCCTCTTCCCTTCTAGAAGAAGTGATTGTCTTCCAATAGCAACAGCCCTCTTCCCTTCTAGAAGAAGTGATTGTCTTCCAATAGCAACAGCCCTCTTCCCTTCCAGAAGAAGGTCAACATTGCTTGTGCATCATGGGCCATGCGGTGTTGGATAAATAACTTCGTCGATCTCTTTCTGACCGAAATTACATCAACTTGGGGGAGGGTGGGGTTGGGGTGGTTGGGGTGCGTTAACTGACACTAGAAGTCTTTAAAATGGTGGCCCGTGAACTGACCAAAAACTCTGCTTTAGATCTTACCATCAAATTCCTTTAGATGCTCACGTTTTTATTTAAAAACAGCTTAGCTACAATTGGAATGCGCTGGAATGAAGCTTTTTGATGGATTTTATGCGTATATGTTGATCTCATACACTTCATCTCTTGGCAGTGAGATTGGACACTTTGATTCAGAGAGCATCTTCAATCATGAGAGTGACAACACACAAAAACGAGTTTGTAAACTTCCCTCCAACCTGTTCCAACAAGCTCAAGGAGGATTCACACATCACGACTGCTACAGAAGCGGCCTGGTTGCCTGTCTTTGCACTGACTGTAGGGATAGCAGTGAGCGTTACGACAAGCATCGTGAACACAGCTCACCCCCCATTCACAACAACATCGTTTCTCCAAATACCCCTGTACCCCGTTTGACAGGGTAGGTTCACAAAAGTAAAACCGAAAGAACAGAATCTAAACATCCTGCCAACAAGTGTCGGTTGGGGCGGCCTATTGATCAGGCCGGGTTCAAATCCGTGTAAGTCTCTCCGGCGTGACAGTCCCACTGGGCCCGGCAGAAAAGCTGTCATTGAAAGAACTGTTCTGCTTGGGCAAAGTATCTTTTCATACACTCGCCAGACAAGCGTCTCTTGAGCGGCACAAAACCGGGACCAGGTTTTCAATGTAACCACACAATGGACCGTTTACAACGCTGCCCAGGTACAAACATAACAGGTCCTTTCATTGGCCGCGGCGCACCATGGGAGCAAAATGATGTGCTTTCAAGTGGCAGTCGGGGAGGAATCACGCCGTGCAACTACCGCTACAGGTCCGTCATTTCTTTAGCCGCTCAAACCGCGCCACCTACGAAGGGGCAAAACTGCACCAACAAAGGGCGACAATGGAAAGTAACAGGGGAGATAATGCAGCCAGGCAGGGGCCATGATGAATTGAACGCCCCGAGTAATGCACACAACGACACGAAATAAAAACTGAACAGCAACTTGGTGATTCCATGCAACACATCACATGAACTTCTAACTTGGGGCACACACATATTAAGTTATCATTAACACATGTTGATTATTTCTATCCTAGACGAAGAGCTAAGAGCATGGTACAGACGTATTGCGGCGTTCAGCGATGAAAGGGACATTATCAAGTACTGAATCCACACTGGCTCATCGGGTAGCGATTTGAACACTCCATCAATGATTTGAAGTGCTGTGTGTATCTAACAATAAGAAGAGTTGAAGGAGACTAGCAACATTATGTGGGGTGATCCTCTTGACCACACAGCAAGCAAAATAAGCGTCAGCAGTTAAAGACAGGTATCATGGAGAGGGAGAGGGAAAGGGAGAGAGGGAGAGAGAGAGAGGGAGAGAGAGAGAGGGAGAGGGAAAGGGAGAGGGAGAGAGAGAGACTAAGACAGAGAGACAGAGAGAGACAGAGAGAGACAGAGGGAGAGGGAAAGGGAGAGAGAGAGAGAGAGGGAGAGAGAGAGAGAGAGAGAGAGAGAGAGAGAGAGAGAGAGAGAGAGAGAGAGAGAGAGAGAGAGAGAGAGAGAGAGAGAGAGAGAGAGTTATGAATTAAGTATACACACGAGAAGCATAAGCGAGTGTGACAGCCGTATGTTTTGCGAGTTCATGGCAAGCAGTTGTGTAAATGTCAGGAATATAATTCTATGAACGTGCTGTGAATACGACACTGGGGTCACATGACCGCGATCTCGCGAGACAAGTGGTTACAAACAGGGGCGACGACTCTAACACAACCCTTGCCGTGTGACAGCATGAAACATTTACAGCTCGGGCACAAACAACATAAATATATATACATTCCACATCATAATTCCACACGGCTTTCATGTTGCGTACTGTTGTTACATTGCTGGAAAGCACTCACGCTCATGGCTAGACCTTGCTTCTGTAGCATTTCGGTTGTCAGTTTCAAGAATGTGTGTGTGTGTGTGTACTTGTGCGTGTTTGTTTGTATGTGTCTCACTCTGTGGCTCCCTCTCCCTCTCTTTCTGTTTCTCTATCTCACCACACTCTTTCAATTCGTTCTCTACCTGTATTTGCCCCAGTCATTTTCATTTCAACCCGTCCCCGAGACTCTCTCTCCCTCTCTCAACCCTCCCAAACGGCGGTGTGGGAGGAATGAAGATATAGCAGCACGTGCAGCCTGCTAGCGTCACTGTCCATCTACCTGCACACTCGTCTTCAGTCACACCTCCCTACCGGCATCCCCATATATCCCCCGTTTCACTCCCCCTCCCCCGCCACACAAAACAGTTCAAAGATATTCGTCAGCAGCTGCTCTGCCTGACTGCTGTTCCGTCATGTGCTTCTACTATACTGTTCCGTCTTGTGCTTCTACTATACTGTTCCGTCATGTGCTTCTACTATACTGTTCCGTCATGTGCTTCTACTATACTGTTCCGTCTTGTGCTTCTACTATACTGTTCCGTCATGTGCTTCTACTATACTGTTCCGTCATGTGCTTCTACTATACTGTTCCGTCATGTGCTTCTACTATACTGTTCCGTCATGTGGCTTCTACTATACTGTTCCGTCATGTGCTTCTACTATACTGTTCCGTCTTGTGCTTCTACTATACTGTTCCGTCATGTGCTTCTACTATACTGTTCCGTCATGTGCTTCTACTATACTGTTCCGTCATGTGCTTCTACTATACTGTTCCGTCATGTGCTTCTACTATACTGTTCCGTCATGTGCTTCTACTATACTGTTCCGTCATGTGCTTCTACTATACTGTTCCGTCTTGTGCTTCTACTATACTGTTCCGTCATGTGCTTCTACTATACTGTTCCGTCATGTGCTTCTACTATACTGTTCCGTCATGTGCTTCTACTATACTGTTCCGTCATGTGCTTCTACTATACTGTTCCGTCATGTGCTTCTACTATACTGTTCCGTCTTGTGCTTCTACTATACTGTTCCGTCATGTGCTTCTACTATACTGTTCCGTCATGTGCTTCTACTATACTGTTCCGTCATGTGCTTCTACTATACTGTTCCGTCATGTGGCTTCTACTATACTGTTCCGTCTTGTGCTTCTACTATACTGTTCCGTCATGTGCTTCTACTATACTGTTCCGTCTTGTGCTTCTACTATACTGTTCCGTCATGTGCTGCTGCCATACTGTTCCGTCATGTGCTTCTACTATACTGTTCCGTCATGTGCTTCTACTATACTGTTCCGTCATGTGCTTCTACTATACTGTTCCGTCTTGTGCTTCTTCTATACTGTTCCGTCTTGTGTTCCTTCTTTTGTGTTCCGTCATGTGCTTCTTCTATACTGTTCCGTCTTGTGCTTCTACTATACTGTTCCGTCATGTGCTTCTACTATACTGTTCCGTCTTGTGCTTCTACTAAACTGTTCCGTCATGTGCTTCTTCTATACTGTTCCGTCATGTGCTTCTTCTATACTGTTCCGTCTTGTGCTTCTACTAAACTGTTCCGTCTTGTGCTTCTACTATACTGTTCCGTCATGTGCTTCTTCTATACTGTTCCGTCTTGTGCTTCTACTATACTGTTCCGTCATGTGCTGCTGCCATACTGTTCCGTCATGTGCTTCTTCTATACTGTTCCGTCTTGTGCTTCTTCTATACTGTTCCGTCTTGTGCTTCTACTATACTGTTCCGTCATGTGCTGCTGCCATACTGTTCCGTCATGTGCTTCTACTATACTGTTCCGTCATGTGCTTCTACTATACTGTTCCGTCATGTGCTTCTACTATACTGTTCCGTCATGTGCTTCTACCATTCTGTTCCGTCATGTGCTTCTACTATACTGTTCCGTCATGTGCTTCTACTATACTGTTCCGTCATGTGCTTCTACTATACTGTTCCGTCTTGTGCTTCTACTATACTGTTCCGTCATGTGCTTCTACTATACTGTTCCGTCATGTGCTTCTACTATACTGTTCCGTCATGTGCTTCTACTATACTGTTCCGTCATGTGCTTCTACTATACTGTTCCGTCTTGTGCTTCTACTATACTGTTCCGTCTTGTGCTTCTACTATACTGTTCCGTCATGTGCTTCTACCATACTGTTCCGTCATGTGCTTCTACTATACTGTTCCGTCTTGTGCTTCTACTATACTGTTCCGTCATGTGCTTCTACTATACTGTTCCGTCATGTGCTTCTACTATACTGTTCCGTCATGTGCTTCTACTATACTGTTCCGTCATGTGCTTCTACTATACTGTTCCAGAATCTGATTCTAGTGTTATGCTGTAGTGTTATGTTGTAGTGTTATGTTGTTGTGTTATGTTGTAGTGTTATAATGTTATGTTGTAGTGTTATGTTGTAGTGTTATGTTCTAGTTTTATGTTGTAGTGTTATAATGTTATGTTGTAGTGTTATGTTGTAGTGTTATGTTGTAGTTTTATGTTGTAGTGTTATGTTGTAGTGTTATGTTGTAGTGTTATGTTCTAGTGTTCCAATCTAGTGTTCCATACTGTCTCTACCTGAGTTTACCTGGCCCCACAGACATAAAAAGGTACTCGCTCCCTCCCCCACTACCTCCCCTCCTCACACAGCCAAGAGAACAGTGAGTCTTCTCCTCTCCTTGGTCTGCAGGGAGGGCTCAATTCTTTGCTCTTGTATTTTACAGTCCATTTCTTGTATTTTACAGTCCATTTCTTGTATTTTACAGTCCATTTCTTGTATTTTACACTCCATTTCTTGTATTTTACAGTCCATTTCTTGTATTTTACAGTCCATTTCTTGTATTTTACACTCCATTTCTTGTATTTTACAGTCCATTTCTTGTATTTTACACTCCATTTCTTGTATTTTACAGTCCATTTCTTGTATTTTACAGTCCATTTCTTGTATTTTACACTCCATTTCTTGTATTTTACACTCCATTTCTTGTATTTTACACTCCATTTCTTGTATTTTACACTCCATTTCATCCGCAGACACAAACGATAAGTGTTGCGCATAACTGTCTGGTGTTTGAATGCAGCGTGGCGACCACAGTGATAAGCCGCGACATGACTGTCTGGTGGCTGCAATGACTCACAATAAAACAGGTTGGATTCATGCATGGTCCTCTAGCCCACCTATCACACAACACGGTGAGATGTCCAGAGAGCTGACACATACCTGTCTCTTCTCGCACCTTCAGAGAGGTATGCTGCCAAACTTCCGGTACAGTCAAACCACTCGTTTAACACCCGCCAATTTTAGAAAGACCTTGATTTTTGTAAGTGTTTCTGTTCATAAACTCTGTAAATTTACCTCCCGTTTAAGATCGGATCTTAAAGGTGGGGTTCCACTATACCTTCTTCATAGCACCGTCACACAGACAAGGCCGACACCAGGTACGGTTTGCCTTGGTTCCACTATACCTTCTTCATAGCACCGTCACACAGACAAGGCCGACAGCAGGTACGGTTTGCCTTGGTTCCACTATACCTTCTTCATAGCACCGTCACACAGACAAGGCCGACAGCAGGTACGGTTTGCCTTTTCAACTACTAGGCCCTATCTCGTCGCTGTGCTGCAGTTCACAGGTAAAATCTCACCCAACGACAACATTGCTGAAAAAGTAATATATCCGTTTTAGGTTGGACTTTTGGGATGGACTATACTAACTGCTTTTAACCGTTCACACGACATAAACATCATACCATCTACCGGTATTCAAATACCAGTCCCACGTGCAACAAATCTCGTGAAATGGCTATAGTGAGCCATACACAGCAGTCCTCATCAGCGTCACCAAAGGGGAACTATCACCAACGTACAAATCCTGCATACAAAATACAACATAGCATTCTATATTTTAAAAAACCACCGAGCAAATCAGAGATTCATTGCTTGTGGGAGTTGGGGAAAGAGGGGGGGGGGGGGGCATGGGTTAGGTGTGTGTGTGGGGGGGGGGGGTGGGGAGTAAAGGGGGAGGGGGTGGGAAGGTTTCCAGAAAACTTACGAGAGATGAATCCTGCTTACAAAACATAGCATTCTATGCTCAGCAAAACGCCGAGCAATTCAAAGATGCATTGTTTATGTGAGTGGAGGTAGGTAGCAGGGGGGGGGGGGGGGGGGGGGTCCAGAAGACTGTAACGAGAGATGACTGGGGCCAGGCGGGGAGGGGGAGTTCAAACGAGTGCCCGCCCCGCTCTGCTGCCAACACACCTCTCCCCTCCACATCGTAAAGCGGGCGCTGCGTGGGAGGGCGACAAGGTGCTTCAACGTCTGATTGAAATCGCTGAGACCTCTGATTGAACGGGACAACGGCATTCCTAATGGCTCGTTTGGCTTGGGAACAACAAGGCATAACCACAAATCAGGAAACAAGTCCCTGACATTCCGCAACCACAGCCCCTGACATTCCGCAACCACAGTCCCTGACATTCCGCAACCACAGTCCCTGACATTCCGCAACCACAGTCCCTGACATTCCGCAACCACAGTCCCTGACATTCCGCAACCACAGTCCCTGACATTCCGCAACAACAGTCCCTGACATTCCGCAACCACAGTCCCTGACATTCCGCAACCACAGTCCCTGACATTCCGCAACCACCGTCCCTGACATTCCGCAACCACAGTCCCTGACATTCCGCAACCACAGTCCCTGACATTCCGCAACCACAGTCCCTGACATTCCGCAACCACAGTCCCTGACATTCCGCAACCACAGTCCCTGACATTCCGCAACCACAGTCCCTGACATTCCGCAACCACAGTCCCTGACATTCCGCAACCACAGTCCCTGACATTCCGCAACCACAGCCACTGACATTCCGCAACCACAGCCACTGACATTCCGCAACCACAGCCACTGACATTCCGCAACCACCGTCCCTGACATTCCGCAACCACAGTCCCTGACATTCCGCAACCACAGTCCCTGACATTCCGCAACCACAGTCCCTGACATTCCGCAACCACAGTCCCTGACATTCCGCAACCACAGTCCCTGACATTCCGCAACCACAGTACCCGACATTCCGCAACCACAGTCCCTGACATTCCGCAACCACAGTCCCTGACATTCCGCAACCACCGTCCCTGACATTCCGCAACCACAGTCCCTGACATTCCGCAACCACAGCCCCTGACATTCCGCAACCACAGTCCCTGACATTCCGCAACCACAGTCCCTGACATTCCGCAACCACAGTCCCTGACATTCCGCAACCACAGTCCCTGACATTCCGCAACCACAGTCCCTGACATTCCGCAACCACAGTCCCTGACATTCCGCAACCACAGTCCCTGACATTCCGCAACCACAGTCCCTGACATTCCGCAACCACAGTCCCTGACATTCCGCAACCACCGTCCCTGACATTCCGCAACCACCGTCCCTGACATTCCGCAACCACAGTCCCTGACATTCCGCAACCACAGTCCCTGACAACCACAGTCCCTGACAACCACAGTCCCTGACAACCACAGTCCCTGACAACCACAGTCCCTGACAACCACAGTCCCTGACAACCACAGTCCCTGACATTCCGCAACCACAGTCCCTGACAACCACAGTCCCTGACAACCACAGTCCCTGACAACCACAGTCCCTGACAACCACAGTCCCTGACAACCACAGTCCCTGACAACCACAGTCCCTGACAACCACAGTCCCTGACAACCACAGTCCCTGACAACCACAGCCACTGACAACCACAGTCCCTGACAACCACAGTCCCTGACAACCACAGTCCCTGACAACCACAGTCCCTGACATTCCGCAACCACAGTCCCTGACAACCACAGTCCCTGACAACCACAGCCACTGCGTGTGTCTGACAGGTACCCGTGTAAAGCAAGAGCCACAAACCCCGCCTTGGAAACAGTTTGTCAAAATACCTAAACTACAACAACTAAGTACTTCTACCGTTCTATATTTATCTCTATTTGCATTTCCAAATTGTCTATCTTCTCTTTTCATTAATAAACCGAGAGAAAGAAAAGATGTGCAAAAGACGAATTGTGGAATACGTCCAGAGGAAGAACAGTAACTGTATTTGACTCAGACAACTGTAGAGAATGGCCGTAGGCAACTTGACGAAGGAACGATAACCCATGATACGCTCCCTCGTCTGATGGAAGTCATGCGACTACAACCGTCAGCCCAAGGCCGATCACTCTCCCTGCACACGTGGCTGCCAGATGATCGCACGAGGCGGATTTTAGGTCAAAGCACACCGCGTCACATGACAGGAAGTGACGTCACAGGAAACAGGTACGCTGGGGTAAACTTTAAATCAAGAAGTTCCCGAATACTCCTTTTCGCCATTTACACAAGCACCCATGGTGAAATTCGTGCACGTTTGGCATTCTTCGTATGAAAACATAGTCCTTGCTATTGTTCCGACATTTGAAACCGACTTCGGAGTCAGCTTCTTCTTTGTTGGGAGCAGCACAGATATAATCCTGCCGCTAACACAGGATCATTCTGCAATGTTACAACAATGACAGACCGTCTAATTTGAGAACATGGTCACTTTCACGGCCGAGTATTTATACCTG
>NC_090249.1:62182704-62187704 GCF_037325665.1 Littorina saxatilis | reverse complement strand
GTAGGACTCCACCCTGTTTGATACCTGGTTCACTCAGATGGTTGGGGGTCAAAAGGGCGTTCCACTGTACGTATTGCTTGTATTGCTTGTATTGCTTGCTTGTATTCCTTGCATTGCTTGTATTGCTTGTATTGCTTGTATTGCTTGTATTGCTTGTATTCCTTGTATTGGTTGTATTCCTTGTATTCCTTGTATTCCTTGTATTGCTTGTATTGCTTGTATTGCTTGTATTCCATGTATTGCTTGTATTGCTTGTATTGCTTGTATTGCTTGTATTCCTTGTATTCCTTGTATTGCTTGTATTCCTTGTATTGCTTGTATTCCTTGTATTCCTTGTATTGCTTGTATTGCTTGTATTCCTTATATTCCTTGTATTGCTTGTATTCCTTGTATTGCTTGTATTCATTGTATTGCTTGTATTGCTTGTATTATTGCTTGTATTATTGCTTGTATTATTGCTTGTATTGCTTGTATTGCTTGTATTCATTGTATTGCTTGTATTGCTTGTATTATTGCTTGTATTGCTTGTATTGCTTGTATTGCTTGTATTCATTGTATTGCTTGTATTCATTGTATTGCTTGTATTGCTTGTATTGCTTGTATTCATTGTATTCATTGTATTGCTTGTATTCCTGTCAGAGTGCAGACATTGCTAATGCATGATAAGTAGCAGCTGCAAGGGGTGCACTGCAAACAGACCCCCTCCCCCTTCCTCCACCCTCACCTCCCCTTCTCCCCCAGACTGCGTTCAGTGTGTGTGTGTGTGTGTGTGTGTGTGTGTGTGTGTACGTGTGTGTACGTGTGTGTGTGTGGTGTGTGTGTGTGTGCTAACACAATGCGGTGACTCTCTCTGTCCCCGCCCTTTGCACGACATGGCTTATAGCGTGCAGCAGATATTTTAACTGCGGTGAGGAAAGCCAGCAGCCACACGAGCAGCTCCATGACGTGGCCACAGCTCCTCCAGTTACGATCTGTTCCAAGGCAAAGACTATGGATGGGGTTGTGTCGTGTCGTGTCGCATCGTATCCTGATGGCCGTACGTTGCAGCAGAGAGGGCGCCACTGGAGGGTGACGGTGTGTTGCCTCCCCTGATGTGATTGTCCCCCCTGACTCTGGGTGCAGCGGGCGCAGGGCTGGAAGCTGACACAGAGAATTATCGTCCTCTCCGTCATGCATTGCTTCCCCTTGCTCTGTCTGGGTGCTCGCCCCTGGTCGCTGCGTGCACTGCGGACACCGCCCTCTTGCTCGCACTTGGGCACATTTTATTGTTTGTTTTCTTATGTGTCTGGTTCGTTGTTTGACGTCAACGAAGTTCTGCTGCCGTATGACAAACTGAAAACTACAATATACGCCTAAGCTTCACTCAGTTCATTCAGTGGGGGTAGGGTTAGGGTTAGGGGGGGGGGGGGGGGTGACATTGGCGTCCAGGGTCAAAGCCTCATTTCTAACCTTGAAGATCATAACTGGACAATATCTTCTGAAGCACCCTTTCTGTCTGTTTTCCACAAACAGCCGTTATTCGTCTTTACCAGTACGTACAGCGCTACCCATTGTTCTAGAACATTACGCTATACACAACTACCCATTGTTCTAGAACATTACGCTATACACAACTACCCATTGTTCTAGAACATTACGCTATACACAACTACCCATTGTTCTAGAACATTACGCTATACACAACTACCCATTGTTCTGGAACATTACGCCATACACAAAATATCATGTTATAATTGCAAAGCCCGCCCTTTCACTCCTTTCTTTGAGTTTCCCCAATGTATATAAAAAAAAAGCACGAGACTAAAACTCGCTTATAATACTGTCCGTCCAAAGACATTTATCCTCTTTCGTCTTCGCTTACGGCATTTTAACTCCCACTGTCCTGGCGATTTGAGACACAGGAGAGAGGATAACAACCTCACTTCTCTCAAGATTTGGACACTTTTGGCCAGACAGCAAATTGTTCGCAAAGGTCAGGGGAGAAACAGGGCAACCACGGTGTGGATGAATTAATGATGAGGACAGCGGGCGGTGTGGCCACAGATTGTGTGCTACACATGGCTAACGTGGACGTCATGGAACACAGCCTTGCTGTTATATAAACCATTCCTTTCGTCTTAACATAACGCCTTAACGCGACGTCGCCAGAGCCCGTGTGCTCAACATGTCTTTCGAGGCCATCTTGGAACTGAACCTTGCTGTTACAGAAACGAACACGACGTCGCCAGAGCTTTGGCGAGGTATTACGAAGCCATCTTAAAAAACGCTACTGCTGTTACAGAAACCATTCCTTTCTTCCGATCATAACGCTAACGCTACGTCACCAGAGCCTGAATGCTCAATATGTCTAACTAGGCCATGATGAAGTAAGTCAAACAGAACAGCCTGGAGAATTGGTTTCTGTCACTTCTGTCAATACGTTCCCCCGGCGACTGCCCCAATCAAGAGACTGATGATAAGGATGATGATGACCCTCGCAACTCAGCAGACAGTGAGAAAAGTGAAGCAAGGCGCAATATGGTCACATTCAAAAGACGGCCGTCATTTACAGGACATATCGCCTCTGGGCAAGGTCCACAGGAAAAGTCAGTGGCGGAGACACCAGCAGTCTCAAGGCTGTGTGACTGTGTGGCATTTCTCCACTCTTCTTCCTTTGTCGCTGTTCAGGTCTTCCTTCCAGGCCTGACCTACTTACTGTCCATCTGTGCCCTGCCACGTGCAGCAAGTTGACCTACCCGCTGACACATCACTAGTGGCTCAGTCCCAGTAATCAGGGAAGAGACATGATTAGTGGCTCAGTCCCAGTAATCAGGGAAGAGACATGATATAAGTCAACAAGATGTTAATATTCTTTGCAGGTTCCCAAGGAGTCTGATACAATTTTGGATAGTTCGCAATCAGTGTGTGACTGTATGACTGTGAGACTGTGTGTGTCAGTAAGTGAATGTTTGTGTGGGTGTGTGTGTGTGTGTGTGTGTGTGTGTGTGTGTGTGTGTGTCAGTAAGTGAATGTTTGTGTGGGTGTGTGTGTCAGTAAGTGAATGTTTGTGTGGGTGTGTGTGTCAGTAAGTGAATGTTTGTGTGTGTGTGTGTGTGTGTGTGTGTGTGTGTGTGTGTGTGTGTCAGTAAGTGAATGTGTGTGTGGGTGTGTGTGCGTGTTTGTTATTATTTTTGCGTCCCTTCCATTGCACATGTCTAAGATGCTGCGCTTGCACTTCCTGTATTCCGCGACCTTTACAGATCCACGGGGCATCTGCATACCTCAAGGGCATTGTTCCATCACACGATTAGAAAGTGGCGGTATCCAGTTTTCATGGAACATTTCTGCGCAAAAGTTATAGTTGTTTGTTTCAGCCATTCATACTCCTGATGGGGTGACATTACCCTATTCTTATATTCAGCAATCGATAAAACGCTCCGTTTCCTTCCTTCAACTTAAATGGGGTAGACAGGGTTAGCTGTTGAATACTGTTGTGTGTATCGATTGAAGACTGGATTGTTCTTCTCTGAGCCACGGGACGTCAGAGGCCAACAACAACTCATATTGTGGCTCGCGCCATCTCGGAGAACAATGGCTGTGTAAAATATCATATTTGGGTCAAAAATAGAAATAACGAATGATACGCATAATAATGATGTACTTCTTAAATCTTGACAATGAGTGATAAATAACTACAAATATATACCAGGCAACACAGCCCTGACGAAACAACATCGTCATTCAGCCAGTGCCTCACAGACATAACATGATGATTGACTCGAGCTGCAGAAATTGTTTGCTGCGCAAGGCACTGAGCTCCCTATGGTCCAAACATTCAGACACTTCTTCGGCTTCCGGGTGTGGTAACACTGCTATCTTCGTTGGGCTTCAGGCATTCTTGTCTGTGTCCCCAGGCCGATTATGCTCGCCAACCCTTACCGTGGGGAAACGACTCCATCGATCACCATAAACCCTTCAAGGCCAGTAGAAACCTCATATATTATATTTATTTGTTAGAATCAGAAGAACGTGAACCGTCTTGAAACTGTTCAGTACGTGTAGTTACCTCTCTCCTTTACTTCGGTTATGCCTGGAACATCAGTGCAACGAGACCTGATGTGGACTAAACGTTTTTACTTTCACAAAAAGAAATGAGTGCAATATTGTTGAGTGACTATGCGGTGATTCCAAAACACGTCCAGCGTACAGAGTTTGGTTTGTCTTTTCATTTGGTGTAGCTCAGAAAAGAAAAGAACATAATTATCGGATAGGTTTGACATTAGCAGCTGGCGTTGTCTCCGCTGCATATCTCCTCTATTCATGGAGACTGAACAATCTGGTTGCACGAGTTACTCAGTTTCACGTGCAGGCAGGACGTGACGTCACTCAGTGCAGCGCGTGCAGTCGTCACAAGGCCCGGATAGTAATGTGCTATAATCCTTGCCCCCCCCCCCCCCCACCGCCTCCCCCCTCATGCCGTGACGAGGTGCAAGTTGGACCACAAGTGAGCAACAACTCATAAACCAACTCGCGAACAGTGACTCACCAAACAGAGGGGCCGCTTTAGGTGACAACAGCACTCAACATCGCCATTCATCAACAGACCCTCTTCATTTCCAGACCCCCTCCCTACCCTATCATCCCCCTCCCCCTCCCTACCCTATCATAACCACTTCCACCTCCTTTCAGTTTCCTGCACCCCCCCTCCCACCGCACTTTCAGGCTAAACCCTGCAATTACGTGTTAAATATCTTGTGGTAAACAGTTTTGCAGGAAGATTTGGCTGACATCATATGCGACAATGGGCGATTTGGATGACAGCTGTAATAAGTTATTTTCATTGGCACGCTTTTTTCTTTAACGAGGTAAAGTAGATTTTTTCCGAGAGTCAACGAGAGTTTCCGGTCTATTAACCAATGAAGACTGAAGATAATTATCTGCCCCTGCCGGGGATACCCCCAACAGTGGTGGGGACTAGGAAACCACTTTTGTGTCTCTGTCTATTCACTCATCTACCTTCA
>NC_090249.1:62155204-62177704 GCF_037325665.1 Littorina saxatilis | reverse complement strand
AACCCACCGAACTCTGACATGGATTACAGGATCTTTTTCGTGCGCACTTGGTCTTGTGCTTGCGTGTACACACGGGGGTGTTCGGACACCGAGGAGAGTCTGCACACAAAGTTGACTCCGAGAAATAAATCTCTCGCCGAACGTGGGGACGAACTCACGCTGACAGCGGCCAACTGGATACAAATCCAGCGCGCTACCGACTGAGCTACATCCCCGCCCAGTCGCCGATCTGTAATTGGAGCTTTGCTAATTCTTTTAGCAAAGTACAAGACAATATCTGAAACCGTTTACGGCCTTGTACGTACGGCCTACTGCCAGACAGAAGTGGAGAAGGATGACACGATCATCCTCTATTCTGGGTTCACACCTGATTGTAAACAGTCGTGTCAAGTCTAATTTTGAATGCCTACATGCCCCCCCCCCCCCCTTTTACTCAGAGCGCAAAGCACCATCTCGCGAGACGCCGCTTGGCCAATAGATAGTGTCAAGCCTAATGGTGTCTCCTGTGTGTCTGGTTCTTGGAGTCACAAATAAGACCGCTTTCTTATCCGCCCGCCTTTCGGTTGCAGATGTTCTGAAATCCGGGCGAGACTCGATATATAGAGACTGTCAATGTTTTAAATACCCTCTCCCCCTACAAAAAAAACCCCAACCCAACCCCCCCCCCCCCCCCCACCCAAAAAGAAAAAAACAACAACAACCCCAAGCTAGAAAGCGGAATACATGAAAATTAAAAAGCGTAATGCGAGAACAACAACAAAAACAAAATCCATTAATCAGCATTTCCTGTGTTTGAGTGGTGAAATCAGGAGGCACTGTTTGAGTGGTGAAATCAGGAGGCACTGTTTGAGTGGTGAAATGAGTGTGTTCGAGTCAGCTTGTGGTGACACTAGTGAATGGGACAGAGAGGAGGGAGGGAGGAGTGTGTTATACTGCCCGTGGCGTGACCCAACAAGTTAGCGGCGGAAGACAAGACGGATTGCCCGGTGACACTCTGCTTCTCCTTTCACAGACAGGAAGTGACGTCACGGCATCCATCATACCGAACGTTGATTGAATTTCTCCTAAATCTTGCCTCGATGTTCTTTTTCATTTTGTTCCTTCCTGTGTGTCTGCTGTTTTACTCAGATTTCTCCGTGTCAGCTCCTTTCTTTATGGTAGTCTTTACTGGGTTTTTTGTGTGTGACTGATGACGTCATTGTCCTTATAAACAGTGTGCTGTTTTTCATTAGGGTTAGGTGTATTTTGTGCTGTTTTTGTCGCTCTTGGAAATTGTCAAGACACATGAAAAGGGATCGGCTGGCATACTGCTAGGATTTTGACTATCAGTCCGTCAGTCCGTCCGTAACAAGTCAGTCTTCTTTATTTCCTCAACTTTTTTTCTTACTCCCCCCCCCCTCCCACTCTGTTCTACGGGTGTGTGTCTATCGCCGTCTGTAAGTACGATTCACCCTCGCCATCTGTCTCTCTGTCTGTCTGTCTGTCTCCCTCTCCCTGCACTGTGTGTGTGTGTTTGTTGCATCTGCATCATCATGAAATCCGAGGAGGAATCGCACCTCTCACCCCCTCAAGACATTTTTCTTCAACGATTTTTGTGATGAAAGGTATGAGTCCTTACAATCTCAATTCTTCTTCATCGCCTATACAGCTTGCTGTCGAATTTACCTTTTTCGTTCAAGGAGAGGCTTCCTTTCCCTCCAGAAACATCAAAAAACGTTCAGCTTCAAGGGGGTTTCGCCCCCTTGCAAGCCCCACCAAGGGAGCTTCGCCCCCTGGACCCCCCCCCTAAGGGGCTTTGCCCCCTGAACCCCCATCTGTAACCCTCCCCCCTAGTACTTACCTAGTCCGGCCTTGTATCATTACCATTGCTACTTTTCTCTGGATGACGGCGGTTCTCTACACTGCAAAACCTTTTTTCAGATTGATACAAATAATGGAACAGAAGTCTTGGAAGTTATATATATATATATGTCAAATTTAAGCAAGATGACAACGTAATTTTTCTGTTGGGTGAGTGTCGCGATGTCCACTTCTGTTTCTGTTAATTATTATGATTCTTTTAAAGCGGACGAGCAGCCTGTGAACAAGAAATATGAATTGATTTGTTCCTAAATTCCACGCCAAGCTGGCCACGCGTTTCAAACAAAACGGTTTCGTCTGTGTGCATATGATAAAAAGCATGTAAGACACACTTTAGTGTGAACACGGTCAGGCAACAATTAAAAGTAAACGTAATTGAACAAGGCGTTCCCAAAGCTGATCTTTATTCAAAAGTAAAAAATAAATCCCTAGCTACACCGTAACCCCCGCTGTGTGCAGCAATACGCAAAACAAACGGGCCTCCAGGGACTGTGAAGACGCTTATCCTGCAACTGCAAGCATCTCCAGCTGCAGTGGCGGGGTGAGAAGCGGGGGAAGGGTAAAGGTAACAAAGCAATACGACACCGCTAATATGTTTTCCGCACCGCTCCCCGTGCAGCCCACAGTAATACACACACAGGTAAAGCCATGCACGCCCTCATGCACGCGCTATGGGGAACACAGGCATTACATGCTGAAGGTAATCGTACATAAAGCCTCTTACATCCTCGCCTCTTTAGTGGCCTCTTAGCAGAAATACACGACAATGCCAGAGAAAGACGAAAGAGGGGGAAAATGAAGAAAGCATGATAGTAGAAAGAAGAGAGAAAAACTAACAGAAAGTATGTGTGCGTGCGTGTGGGTGGGTGCGTGCGTGTGTGTGTGCGCGTGGGTGTGGTGTGTGTGTGTGTGTGAGAGAGAGAGAGAGAGAGAGAGAGAGAGAGAGAGAGAGAGAGAGAGAGAGAGAGAGAGAGAGAGAGAGAGAGAGAGAGAGAGAGAGAGAGAGAGAGAGAGAGAGAGAGAGAGAGAGAGAGAGAGAGAGAGAGCACAGTTTATTACAAACCATCAATACCGAGAGACGAGGAAATGAAGCAGCGTAGACTTTCATCACGTTACAAATAGACGGGTGGGAAATTCAATTACATTGCGCTTTCCTGGCGCGGGGGATATCTGGCAGCTTATCTCTGTTTGACACCGAGGCCACACGACAAGCCGGCCACTCGCCTTTTGAATGGAAATCAATAGAAGGGGAGCCGCCTTGAACCCTACCACCCCCCTCCCCCCTCCCCCTTCCCCCCCCCCCAAGCCAGTACTAACCTCACACATTAATTTTATTTGTTAGAATAAGAACCTGAACCACCTTAAAACTGTTGAACATACGTAACCTCGCTCCTTGACTTCTGTTCTGCCTGGAACAATCAGTGCAACGAGAGAACTGTTGAAATCTTCAAAGGCCGATGTCGATGATAGCTTCGCCCCCAGTTTTTTTCCGAAATACTGTTATACTGTATTGATGTGTGCGACAGGAACCGTTTTAATTCCTTCAAGGCCATCAGTAACACCATCCATTTCTTGCTGTTATACGACAGGAACCGCCTAAGACTCCTCTTCGCACAATCGTCTATTGTGTCTTTCGCGACGAGCACAACATTCACTGCTTAAACCCGTCAGTGTCGGTAGTTTCTATACAGCCATTTTCACTGAAACCGAAAACAACGCATTGGAAGCAATTAGTTTTCCTAACAGGGAACCCCATTTTAAGACACCCTCCCTTTTAAGACTCCCTCCCTTTTAAGACCTTGTGTTCTCGGATTTTCTGTTGATAACCTCTATAAATGTACCCCCATTTTAAGACTCTCGCCGGGGCGGGGATGTATCTCAGTCGGTAGCGCGCTGGATTTGTATCCAGTTGGCCGCTGTCAGCGTGAGTTCGCCCCCACGTTCGGCGAGAGATTTATTTCTCAGTCAACTTTGTGTGCAGACTCTCCTCGGTGTCCGAACACCCCCGTGTGTACACGCAAGCACAAGACCAAGTGCGCACGAAAAAGACCCTGTAATCCATGTCAGAGTTCGGTGGGTTATAGAAACACGAAAATACCCAGCATGCTTCCTCCGAAAACGGCGTATGGCTGCCTAAATGGCGGGGTAAAAAACGGTCATACACGTAATATTCCACTCGTGCAAAAAACACGAGTGTACGTGGGAGGTTCAGCCCACGGACGCAGAAGAAGAAGAAGACTCTCGCCTTTTTAAGTCGTGATTATGTGTGAATTGTGGAGGTTTTAATAGGGGGGTTCCATTGTACGAACAAACACGTCGAGCTCAAAAGACAAATGAGTCGAGATAAGGTGAGATCGAACAGACCAGACGTTCCAACCTGCAACTGAAGGCTCAAACATCGCTCCATCTTCCATACGTTGAGCGGGTTATCAGGCACTGACACCAAACACTGGCTTTACACCCGGGCCCACGTTGAGCAGGCAGATCAATGCAATACGCTCCGCTGTGAACATGGTTTGCCCCTGTTGTGTTGAAGAAGCTTATCGGTCTGTTTGGAACGCCCAAGAAAACTAATCCAAAGAAACTGAGAAATAGCAGGAGCAACAGGAGTTTGGGATAAACGCTGATTGCATCTGTCGACGAAGGGAATGGCTCATTGAATCTTATTCATAAACGGCGGGGTGTACATGGAATACACGTTGATGGCATCTATTGACAAAGGAACAAAAAGTCTCATTGAATCGTATTCATAAACGGCGGGGTGTACATGGAATAAACGTTGATTGCACCTATCAACAAAGAAAAACAGGCTAATTGAATCGTATTCATAAACGGCGGGGTGTACATGGAATAAACGTTGATTGCACCTATCAACAAAGAAAAACAGGCTAATTGAATCGTATTCATTATCGACGGGGTGTCTAACATGTGATAAAGGACTAAACCTTGGCCTTGGGTTTGGCCTTGGGTCGCGTTACATGGGTAAGTTTGAGAAAACTATTGCACAGCAGGTTCATTCACACACTGTTCTTTTGTAACTTTGAAGTCGGAAGTCAGTACACGACACTAAAAGACGAAACAATACTTTGAGGTAGACAGAAAACAACCAAACAAACAAACAGGCCGACATACAGACAAATCTCCAGTCGATCAGAAGGGTAGTGAAACACTTTCAACAAGCTGAATGCTCACACAGTAAACATTTCAAACAAAACCTAAAGTCCAGCCATCAAGAACCAACCTCTCCCTGCCCGCAGATCAACTCGGCCCACTCCACAACAATCTGTCGTTATTCGTATTGCAGTGCATGGTACACTGTTACCTGTACCCTGCAGCACGCCATGTAGGTAAGGTAATCAGCCCCTGAACCAACCCGATCTAGACACCTACATGAGGGCCCGGCGGTCCCTTTGAAGTGGCAATCAGTTGTGATAGCCGCTTTATTGTTGCGCAACAGGTAAGAGAAACGCCGGCAGGTGCGTCCCGTGTGTGTGGTCAGTTGAAAGGAACTTGGGTCACTCTGACCGCAATGTATATCCCACTGGACACTGAAGTGGACTGTGTATGTCTGTATGGGATAATGTTATCGCTCATACATAAACATTGCTCCCTTGGATGTATTAGTGAGGTAGACCCACTGAGATCTATTTAATATATGCCTGAACTTAATATATCTCTGCCTGTCTGTCTGTCTGCCTGACTGTCTGTCTGTTTCTATCGCTGTTTTCAAGAACACAAATATACGTGTGCATGTGTGTGTGTGAGAAGAGAGAGAGAGAGAGAGAGAGAGAGAGAGAGAGAGAGAGAGAGAGAGAGAGAGAGAGAGAGAGAGAGAGAGAGAGAGAGAGAGAGAAATTGATTGATTGATTGATTAAACTTTATTACAGAAGGATGGAGATTTTAGGCGTTGCCTAGTCTTAAAATCTGTCCTTGCTAACTAACATGAATACAAAACAGAACATGAAAACATTAGAAGAGCAAAAAAGGTTGACGGCAAAAATAATCGTACATATGATAATAAATGGCATTTAAAGGCAAAGAAAAAGTTATAGTATTTGAGACTATTGATATATACTAGAGAGAGAGAGAGCAAGCGAGACGGAGAGAGGTAGGCAGACAGACTGACGATGAAGATGAGATAATTCTTCTAGAACAGGTGATATCCTGACTCCAGAATCCTTGATTTGTCTTTCAACACTACCCCCGCTCTCTCCCATCCCCATGCACTGACTAAAGCGATGCAATCAGAGGGTGTCAGCAGGGCGGTGCATATCAAAGGGCACGGGCAACACGGACAGCTGATGAGGGCCGGTGGTCAGCCTCGCTCAGCGCTTAGTTTACAAACACTGCCACCAGACAAGGGGAGGGACGCCGCGGGGGGTGCTGGCTGTTTATGGTCAGTACTTCCTGGCCTGATAATGCCAGCCCCTGTGGAGTCCTCATTCAAACACCCCCCCCCCCCTCCTATCCCCAGTAATCCGCCCACCTCCACCCTAACGTTCATCTCCCGTGGGATCCAGTGTCTGATAAGCTGCTCCTAATTATCCTCGCCCCCTCCTCCTCGCCCTCGCTTCTCTCTGCCTCATGCCAGGCAATTATTGATGAGTTGTCCACTCCCTGACAAACTGGTCATTGCCTTTGTCTGTGATGGTAGCGGTGGCAGCAGTGAAGTTATTAATGGCTGGCAAAACAAATACTTGACCGCTGTGCCCACATGTACACCTGTATAAGTGCACACGGTGCAATTCCGCTTTGTAGTAGTACTCCTAGCATATAACCACGTCATGTAGACACTAGTTGTGGGGACAGAAACACCAAGTTAGCACAGCAGCAGCCGCTTTGTGGTTCCAAAGAAGTATATCTATCACACACATGCAAAGAATGCAAACTGCTCAGACCATGCAAACAACGCGAAAGGGAAACGGTAACTGTGTGCAGAGCTCTATGTAAACATCTACACCGCATACATAACAGTCAGAGAGTGAAACGTCCGCACTAAACTGAGATCACTCTACTATTCGGGTTGGTCTTGACAACTGCGTAATTCTAAATGATAATTTTTAGAGTATTCATTTTGTTAAACCATTTATTGTTTATGAACTTCTCACAGTTGATCTCTAGAAGCAGCAAGTAAATTGAAGGGGGAAAAGTCAGAATTTCATATATATATACATGTATATTATGTCTCCTTCTCCCCCTCATTCATATATACATGTATATATATTATGTCTCCTTCTCCCCCTCATTCATATATACATGTATATATTATGTCTCCTTCTCCCCCTCATTCATATATACATGTATATTATGTCTCCTTCTCCCCCTCATTCATATATACATGTATATATTATGTCTCCTTCTCCCCCTCATTCATATATACATGTATATTATGTCTCCTTCTCCCCCTCATTCAGGTCGTTACCTCCCTCAGGCCATATATAACACATGTTGCACACTGTTCAAACACCGAGACAGACAGACAAACAGACAAACAGACAGAGAGACAGAGACAGAGACAGAGAGAGGAAGGGGGAGAGTTTCATTTAATGTTTCTGAAAGTCTTGCAGGATGTGGATTTTGCATTAATTACATCTGTAATCAGTGGGATTATACGCCAGACCCTGGCCAAAACTGGGTCGTTTGATCAATTGATCATGATGAAGCAATGGGTCATCTTCACAATCAATACGTCTTGACCGACACGTCTTGCACATAGACTCTGTGGTTTGACTTGATTGACCTTTCGCTAAAATGACCGTCCATTTCCATTTTGATTCGCCAATGGCAGACAGTGGACCCTTGTCTTTGAAACACAGCTGCGAAGACTACACAAAGGCAAGACGTTCCCAAGGCTTGGACGCTACACCATAATGTAGATGGGAATGTCGGCCATCATTCCACGAACGGTTGGCACGAGCAGACCATACCCCCTGGGTACAATACTACCCTGGATAATTGTGTGTGTGTGTGTGTGTGTGTGTGGGGGGGGGCATCGTGGGGGGTACGGAGAAACTCTCGCCATTTGCTTGACCGCCGGCCAGCGTGACTGAGTGACCGCCTGATGCAGAGCAGCACATGCATTGTTCGGGGAGCAGTTGGCTAGTAGGAGCCCCGGAACATTCTCCCATTTGTTTTATTCTTTCCTTCTTTTTTTTTGGAGAGAGACAGAGACACAGAGAGAGAGAGAGGAAGGGAGAGAGTTTCATTTAATGTTGCTGAAAGTCTTGCAGGGTGTGGATTTTCCACTAATTATATCTGTCAACAGCAACTAAAACTGTCATTCATTATTCACTGCATAATTATGATTTCTATTCCAGTCAGACTTGTATCGTCGTCTTGTATTGCTGTAAGATGTACATGAATATATTTGTCAATGAGATCTTAACACCAAGACTTGAGAGAGAAAACAAATGGTTGCAGAATGCTCGTAGAGTTACAGGTCTTGGCGTGAACTGGGAAGAAGTAGCAGCCAGGTTTGTATGATCGTGACGGACAAAGCAGCCAGGTTTGTATGATCGTGACGGACAAAGCAGCCAGGTTTGTATGATCGTGACGGACAAAGCAGCCAGGTTTGTATGATCGTGACGGACAAAGCAGCCAGGTTTGTATGATCGTGACGGACAAAGCAGCCAGGTTTGTATGATCGTGACGGACAAAGCAGCCAGGTTTGAATGATCGTGACGGACAAAGCAGCCAGGTTTGTATGATCGTGACGGACAAAGCAGCCAGGTTTGTATGATCGTGACGGACAAAGCAGCCAGGTTTGTATGATCGTGACGGACAAAGCAGCCAGGTTTGTATGATCGTGACGGACAAAGCAGGTGACAGATTAAGCACGTTGCATACGTCAGACATTTCTCGGTCAAGCCAATTGTTAAGTCGAATAAATTCAGCTGCAGTGGGGAGAGAAAAGTCGATGTTGATATTGGGTCAATCAATGCAGAACGGTCAGAAATAGCTGTAATCTAATCACCGTTCCCTGGAGGTTACAGTCGATTGAGATGTGCACATCCACGAATATTAATAGCACTATACCATGTACGTGGCAATGACCACCCAATGTGTTAGCTTTTCGTACGTGCATTGAGCATACTTTACAATCAATGTGTGTCGCTTACGTACAAGAATTTTACTGCATAAACAGAATGACAGTGTGTGGTGACTGCACGTGATATACGTTACTTGCCCTGCACATACAACGGCAGACGTTGACTGCATTGAAAGTGGGGATGCAGGGAGACATTATGATGCCAGGCTCTACCAAACCTCAACTTGACGTTGCCTCTCCTAGTCTGATTGCACCAAGTCTACCAAACCTCAACTTGACGTTGCCTCTCCTATTCTGATTGCACCAAGTCTACCAAACCTCAACTTGACGTTGCCTCTCCTATTCTGATTGCACCAAGTCTACCAAACCTCAACTTGACGTTGCCTCTCCTAGTCTGATTGCACCAAGTCTACCAAACCTCAACTTGACGTTGCCTCTCCTATTCTGATTGCACCAAGTCTACCAAACCTCAACTTGACGTTGCCTCTCCTAGTCTGATTGCACCAAGTCTACCAAACCTCAACTTGACGTTGCCTCTCCTATTCTGATTGCACCAAGTCTGCAAACACTCAGCCCAACTCGCTGTTATTGAGAATAGCAAGGCATTTGAAGGGAGGGAGGGGGGGGGGGGGGGGGGGGGGGGGGGGGGGGGGGGCTGATGGAATTTGGGAGGAGGGGTGAGGTAGGAATGCAATTGAAGAGAGGGGGAAATGTGGGAGTTGGTGTATTTCCGATTTCACCCTCTCTCAATCTCTCCTCTCTCTCTCTCGTCCCCTCTCTCTCTCGTTCTCTCTCTCGCTCTGTCTCTGTCTCTCTCTCGTCCCCTCTCTCGACCTCTTTCTCTCTCTCTCTCGCCCCCCCTCTCTCTCTCTCTCCCTCACTCTCTCTCTCTCCTCTGACTCTCCCTCTCTCTCTCTCTCTGCACCTTAGCATCACCTGTGGTCCTATGTCAGATGTCCGGGGCTCGTTGTGTGTCAGGTAGGGCCCAAGGAGGCCCCAGGGGCGCGATAAGGGGGGTGAGGGAGGTGGGGCCCGCTGTCAAACTGCTTATCGTTCCGCGCATGTCAGTGACGACACAATTGCAGCGCGCGCTCTGTCATATTTATGAGCCTCGCTATCGTTCCAAAATCAGCCTCGTGCTTGGCTGCTCTTCACTGCCAGTTGTTTCCTACCGTTGCTAAAACCAACGACAACATCCAAAAATATCAAGAAAAAAATAGAGCAATTGCTACCAATCGGACAAAAAAAAGAGAAGACAACCCCGAGTCTAGACACGCGAACTTCCTTCCCCTTCACAACGATGACTTTGCTCCGGGTATCAAGACTGAATGAAAGTGAAACGCACTAAACTAAAACCGCTGGGTATCTGTGCTCATCTCGACATAACAGCATCTGTTGAAATCCGTCGCCAAATGAAACGTGAACAGCGCTGTCTCTGACTATCGTCTTTACGAAATTTAGTTGCAAAAAGAAGTGAGAGATAGAAACAGTTTCTGAACGGAATGGCTTCACACAAACGAACAACGCTTTTGTTTTATCTGCGTAGTTCTATAACAGAACAAAAACACACACACACACACACACACACCCACGCATCCCACATTGCCAACACGCACGGATACAGAGAGAGAGAGAGTTTTGCCCACAAGCACCCTTCAGCGCACTGTGATATATATATGATATATGATAGACCACACAACAATTACTAACACAGTGCCCAGTTTCTGTTACCACAACCAATTCCTGGTTTACTAGTTATTACAACATGGGGAACTGGGGTATCCTGACCCCTATGAGGTCAGCACTCGATCTTACCACCCCCACCCCCACCCCCTTCTGACTTCAGCCCCTCGTTGTGAAGAAGAAAAGCCGGTAGAGAGTAGAGTGGAGGCAAGCTGCACACAATTAGGTGATGACCGTACGAGTGGTATCGCTAACTGCAGTCATTCATCTCACTCTTACTCTGCCAGGCGTTTTGTGCCCTCTGTAGCACAACACAAAGCGCTCCCTCTCTTTCTCCGTCCGTCTTCCCTCATTCCCCCTGTCCTACCCCCACTCCTACCCCATCTTTTGTGGTTCAAACCTGTTATTGTGAATATCAAATATCACCGACACCCCCTCCCCCCCGACACACACACACACTCCGATTCACAATGCCCTCTTGTAGTTCCAGTCTGTGATGGTGAAAATAAAAGATCCTCGATACCCTGAACACCTCCCCCTCTCTCATCCACTCCCGCTGTTTCAACCTGCCAATGGTTTACATGATTTTAAGTACCTGAATAAGTTTAGCATTGGCTTATCGTCGTTCATATTATAACTGATGCATTGGCTTATCGTCGTTCATATTATAACTGATGCATTGGCTTATCGTCGTTCATATTATAACTGATGCATTGGCTTATCGTCGTTCATATTATAAGTGATGCATTGGCTTATCGTCGTTCATATTATAACTGATGCATTGGCTTATCATCGTTCATGTTATAACTGATGCATTGGCTTATCATCGTTCATATTATAACTGATGCATTGGCTTATCGTCGTTCATATTATAACTGATGCATTGGCTTATCGTCGTTCATATTATAACTGATGCATTGGCTTATCGTCGTTCATATTATAACTGATGCATTGGCTTATCATCGTTCATATTATAACTGATGCATTGGCTTATCATCGTTCATATTATAACTGATGCATTGGCTTATCATCGTTCATATTATAACTGATGCATTGGCTTATCATCGTTCATATTATAACTGATGCATTGGCTTATCATCGTTCATATTATAACTGATGCATTGGCTTATCATCGTTCATATTATAACTGATGCATTGGCTTATCATCGTTCATATTATAACTGATGCATTGGCTTATCATCGTTCATATTATAACTGATGCATTGGCTTATCGTCGTTCATGTTATAACTGATGCATTGGCTTATCGTCGTTCATGTTATAACTGATGCATTGGCTTATCGTCGTTCATATTATAACTGATGCATTGGCTTATCGTCGTTCATATTATAACTGATGCATTGGCTTATCATCGTTCATATTATAACTGATGCATTGGCTTATCATCGTTCATATTATAACTGATGCATTGGCTTATCATCGTTCATATTATAACTGATGCATTGGCTTATCGTCGTTCATATTATAACTGATGCATTGGCTTATCATCGTTCATATTATAACTGATGCATTGGCTTATCGTCGTTCATATTATAACTGATGCATTGGCTTATCGTCGTTCATATTATAACTGATGCATTGGCTTATCGTCGTTCATATTATAACTGATGCATTGGCTTATCATCGTTCATATTATAACTGATGCATTGGCTTATCGTCGTTCATATTATAACTGATGCATTGGCTTATCATCGTTCATATTATAACTGATGCATTGGCTTATCGTCGTTCATATTATAACTGATGCATTGGCTTATCGTCGTTCATATTATAACTGATGCATTGGCTTATCATCGTTCATATTATAACTGATGCATTGGCTTATCGTCGTTCATATTATAACTGATGCATTGGCTTATCATCGTTCATATTATAACTGATGCATTGGCTTATCGTCGTTCATATTATAACTGATGCATTGGCTTATCATCGTTCATATTATAACTGATGCATTGGCTTATCGTCGTTCATATTATAACTGATGCATTGGCTTATCATCGTTCATATTATAACTGATGCATTGGCTTATCGTCGTTCATATTATAACTGATGCATTGGCTTATCATCGTTCATATTATAACTGATGCATTGGCTTATCGTCGTTCATATTATAACTGATGCATTGGCTTATCATCGTTCATATTATAACTGATGCATTGGCTTATCGTCGTTCATATTATAACTGATGCATTGGCTTATCATCGTTCATATTATAACTGATGCATTGGCTTATCGTCGTTCATATTATAACTGATGCATTGGCTTATCATCGTTCATATTATAACTGATGCATTGGCTTATCGTCGTTCATATTATAACTGATGCATTGGCTTATCATCGTTCATATTATAACTGATGCATTGGCTTATCGTCGTTCATATTATAACTGATGCATTGGCTTATCGTCGTTCATATTATAACTGATGCATTGGCTTATCGTCGTTCATATTATAACTGATGCATTGGCTTATCATCGTTCATATTATAACTGATGCATTGGCTTATCGTCGTTCATATTATAACTGATGCATTGGCTTATCATCGTTCATATTATAACTGATGCATTGGCTTATCGTCGTTCATATTATAACTGATGCATTGGCTTATCATCGTTCATATTATAACTGATGCATTGGCTTATCGTCGTTCATATTATAACTGATGCATTGGCTTATCATCGTTCATATTATAACTGATGCATTGGCTTATCGTCGTTCATATTATAACTGATGCATTGGCTTATCATCGTTCATATTATAACTGATGCATTGGCTTATCGTCGTTCATATTATAACTGATGCATTGGCTTATCGTCGTTCATATTATAACTGATGCATTGGCTTATCATCGTTCATATTATAACTGATGCATTGGCTTATCGTCGTTCATATTATAACTGATGCATTGGCTTATCGTCGTTCATATTATAACTGATGCATTGGCTTATCGTCGTTCATATTATAACTGATGCATTGGCTTATCGTCGTTCATATTATAACTGATGCATTGGCTTATCATCGTTCATATTATAACTGATGCATTGGCTTATCGTCGTTCATATTATAACTGATGCATTGGCTTATCGTCGTTCATATTATAACTGATGCATTGGCTTATCGTCGTTCATATTATAACTGATGCATTGGCTTATCGTCGTTCATATTATAACTGATGCATTGGCTTATCGTCGTTCATATTATAACTGATGCATTGGCTTATCGTCGTTCATATTATAACTGATGCATTGGCTTATCGTCGTTCATATTATAAGTGATGCATTGGCTTATCGTCGTTCATGTTATAAGTTTAGCATTGGCTTATCGTCGTTCATATTATAACTGATGCATTGGCTTATCGTCGTTCATATTATAAGTGATGCATTGGCTTATCGTCGTTCATATTATAAGTTTAGCATTGGCTTATCGTCGTTCATATTATAAGTGATGCATTGGCTTATCGTCGTTCATATTATAACTGATGCATTGGCTTATCGTCGTTCATATTATAAGTGATGCATTGGCTTATCGTCGTTCATATTATAAGTGATGCATTGGCTTATCGTCGTTCATATTATAAGTTTAGCATTGGCTTATCATCGTTCATATTATAAGTTTAGCATTGGCTTATCGTCGTTCATATTATAAGTGATGCATTGGCTTATCGTCGTTCATATTATAAGTTTAGCATTGGCTTATCATCGTTCATATTATAAGTTTAGCATTGGCTTATCGTCGTTCATATTATAACTGATGCATTGGCTTATCGTCGTTCATATTATAAGTTTAGCATTGGCTTATCGTCGTTCATATTATAAGTTTAGCATTGGCTTATCGTCGTTCATATTATAAGTTTAGCATTGGCTTATCGTCGTTCATATTATAAGTTTAGCATTGGCTTATCGTCGTTCATATTATAAGTTTAGCATTGGCTTATCGTCGTTCATGTTATAACTGATGCATTGGCTTATCGTCGTTCATGTTATAAGTTTAGCATTGGCTTATCGTCGTTCATATTATAAGTTTAGCATTGGCTTATCGTCGTTCATATTATAAGTTTAGCATTGGCTTATCGTCGTTCATATTATAACTCCGTGAAACCCTCCGACCACGACGTCAACTCTACCCCCCCCCCCCACTTCCAGACCCCCACCCTGGCTCACTTTGTTGGTGCCAGGCGCAGAAGCGCTGATGAGGATGCGGTGAAAATGGACTAATAATTGGCGGGTCTGAGGGGGGGGGGGGCTGATTTCTGTTTTGACGTGTGGAAAATCACTGGTGTTGACTCAACATCCTACCCACAATTCCCCGGCGTTCCTATTACGGCGACACTGTACGTCAGCCGTTCCGACATATCATGGCGACACGTGGCGACCACCATGGTCTCTAAAGCAATGTCCACTGCAGTCACTTTGTTTTCAGTCGTCCGTCTTTACACTATTGGCCTACAGGCTTAGGTTCCATACTGTCCAGTGAAGAGTATGGGATGCCGGGACATGTCACAGTAGAAGGCCAATACTAGCTTCTTTGGACTTTGGACTTTCTTTCTTGATCTTAAACGAGACATTGTTCTTTCGATGAACCTGAGGCATATCAAAATCATGCAGTATTTATGCAAAACCAGCAATTTCAACGAACTGTGCCATATATACCGAACAAAATCACGAATTTGACGGGCAGTTTCGGTGAGCCCAAGTTTTCATCTTTTGGCCCATCTTGTCTTCTTATCGCAGATATTCCACTGCTACCTTCAGTCTTGCTGTCTCTGATGCCGGAAACTATCAGCGGTACCTGCAGACTTTGATGCGGGAAACTATCAGCGGTACCTGCAGACTTTGATGCGGGAAACTATCAGCGGTACCTGCAGACTTTGATGCCGGAAACTATCAGCGGTACCTGCAGACTTTGATGTGTAGGTGTGTTGGTAAACTCCTCGATTCTTATCACCTTCAGAGAAACACACTCTCAGGGCGAATTAAACCGTCTCCCAGTCGCTGACAAGGGAACGGAGCGCCCTCTGCTGCTGAGGGCAAAGGATTGCACGCCACATTATTGCTCATACTGATACTGATGCCTGGCAGTCCCACGCTTAAACGAGTAACTAGAAAAAGATACATCAATTTACACTGGGTCTTAATATTCTGGCGTACAAAGAAACAGAAACCAACTGTGTGTGAAAACAGTGCTGTGACCGTACCAAACTAAAGTAGATGGCTGTGACCGTACCAAACTAAAGTAGATGAGTGAGTTATTGTGTCAGAAAGTTAAATCTGACACGTGACATTTTATTGAAATCACTCCCTTTCCCACCTACTAAATCAGTGGCAAGTTCTCAAAACACATAAATGCTTTAACCCACGGCAATTTATGTCTTCAGGGCTGATATATGTATAGGTTACAACACGAGTGGTTTTTTATATGGCTTGTATTTCAGTCAAGACCCAGCGGATGAATATCATCGGGAGACACGAGCCTCTGGCGAGTGGCTCTCGATTGATATTCCCGCTGGGTCTTGACTGAAATACAAGCCATATAAAAAACCACGAGTGTTGTAATCTGTATATCCCATTCTACCATCAAACACAAAGTGTAGACTACTAGCGGCACTGTTGCGATCTGTGCAGGGTAAAACTGTTGCCAGCGAGACTTAGCCCTTTTGCAACCTTAAACTAAGTGACCGTCGCTGAAAAAATAAAACGAATGAGTGCATCGATAAGTACGCGGTAACACTACTTTCAGACCATTTAAAAGCTTTAAGTAAAGGTTCATAAGTTGCAAGAAAGTAATGAAGTCGAATAGAAATTAATTTAGTTAAAGCGCACAATTCTTTTGTTTTGCGTTTCAGGTCGGCAGAACGGGCGAAACGGGTTTGGGACCCATTTGGCTTACTCGATTCAGAATTGATTCCACGTTGTTTTTCTCGAACGTGTGTAATTAGGCTTATTGACAGAGAAGCAAATTTTAGGGAACAAATATGTAGGTTTAGATTTAACCATTTGCTCCCTATTTGAAATGTATCTACGTGATAAACTGTTTTGCGAGTGTGTTTGCATGGATGAACTTAAACTGGTATGGGTGTGACTCTGTGAGGAAAACGCGACCGACACGTCTGTCACCGCCGATTGATTGCATTTTGAAGGAATATGACTGGATTACGGAAAAATATGTGGACTTACTGCAGAGCCAGGCAAAAGAGTAGACTTGCTCGCAAAACACGTGAAACAGCCGATGTTTGATAGCTGAAGGCGCACACCAAAACACACTACCGACAGATTCTCAAAAGTCGTCTGCTAACGATGCAAGGGGAGGGTACTCGTGTTTTTGTTTTGGTTCGCTAGCATCTGGTTATCTTGCAAGTTGAATGTTCGTTTTTTTCGACCTGCATTGCTTTCATAATGAAAGAAACTTTTGCTTATTGCATCTCATACATCAGATCAGTTCTGAGATTCATTTTTGCGTGCAACTGATATGGTTTTCTGAGCCGTGCAATACGATTTTAGAACTTATACAAATGTGTCACATTGTTCGGCGCGAGGTCAAAGGTCGGGAGGAAAGTAGTCCTTTGCCCAAATCGGAATCTGCACTATCATATATTTTTTGGAGTCCATGATGTATTTATTGAGCTATAAAAATACAACATATATACCCATACTGAAGTAACAGAGACAAAGAAGGGAGGTCATGGGATATAATATTATATTATATGATCCATGGCAGTTTGATAATGCATGTGGTCATGGCTATCCATCGGAATCTACACTCAGTGGAAGTCCTGCCTGACACTGAATGAGCTGCAATATATATTATATACATCACAATTTTCAATATATCAGTTCCAGTCCTACCCGACACAGACTGAGTTGAACTCAACGTCCGCAGCGTGTCATCAGAACTATCACCAATGCAATGCGGCACCGTACTCATTTCCCGCCATTGTGTGGCACTAACTTCACCGTAATGAAGGTCATAGTGACGTGTCATCAGAACTATCACCAATGCAATGCGCCGTATCATCTCCCGCCATTGTGTGGCACTAACTTCACCGTAATGAAGGTCCGTGTGACGTGTCATCACATTCATCCATCGCAGTGTGTGTTTAAGTGACACCGACTTTATTCTAATAAACGTGGCTGTCAGTGCGCCCATTACAGGATGGCAGTTTCATTACTGCCAGGCCAGCCGACAACAGGCAGCTATTATTATGACGGATACGGTCCCGGTGTTTAAATGCAAATGGCGGATCGCTCTGTCAGCAGTCCCATGCATCAAGTCCGCGGCTTTAAACTGCAAGCGCGTGGAGGGGAACTAAAACAATGTAAGGAGTTTGGAAGGAGAGTTGTTGGGTGTGCTTGAAACAAAAAGAAAACGAATCATTTTGTTTTGACTTACAGAATCACTGCCATGTAAAAAAGAGTTCTTGTGTATGCTTGAAACAAAAAGTTAACACAGTATTTAGTTTGACTTCGAGAATCACTGCCATCCGTTGACTCGGACAGAGAGCTGACCTGAAGCTATTCTAATTGGCACAGAGGACAGAGAGCTGACCTGAAGCTATTCTAATTGGCACAGAGGACAGAGAGCTGACCTGTTTTGACTTGGAGAATCACTGCCTAAGCTTGAGTTAGATAGAGAAGACTGCGCCTGGCAGCTATTCCAGTAGGTTCAGTGGCAGGCTTGCAGAGAGACCGTAATATAGCTAGTTGTGAATGCATGCTTTGGTGCCAGGCTCAAAGGACTAAGACAAATCGTGTTTTGACTTGCAGAATAAATGCCATGTGCCTGGACTCGAACAGAGATACGCACCTCGGTGCAGGCAGGTAGACAGAGACAAATACCCCTTGACAGACCTTTATTATGTCCATGCCTCTCTCCCCCCCCTCCCCCCCTCACAAATCTAACACGCACGATGTATGCACAACAAACGGCGACAACAACAACAACAACAACAACAACAACAACAACAACAACAACAACAACAACATTTCGGTACAAAACGAAACAAGCAGTATTGTAAATGGAAGGTCTCAGAATTACAGAGGCGATATATCATGCACGGACAGGGGACGGTGCCAGACTGGTGACACAATAATAACCGGCAATGGGAGAGATGGGAGGGGGGGGGGTGTGAGTGTGTGTGTGTGTGCGGGGTCAAGGGTCTGATTGGTGACAGATGACAGAGAGAGCAGAATGGCAATTGCACAGTGCGCAATGGAGAGCGTTTAAAGCGAACTGGTGTGTGTTTCATCTGACATTTTCCTATTCCTCATCCTGCATCCCCTATTCCTCCCCTCCCCTCCCACCCGCTTCTGTTAGTCCGACAAACGCCTCCATTTCAAAAGTGTTTTCTGTGACCCCTGACCTTCACACCTCCAGCCTCTTGCCAGGAAATAGCGGCGTGAGGGAGACCTGGTTATTATGGGCTTTGCGGCGTAGCACCCCTACTTACAGCATCAGCCGGCTGGTTTGGAGAGCTGCAGGGAACAGAAGGTCCGATACGAATTATTCAGGACCGACCTGGCATCATCGTCCATCATTGCTTCTCCAGGACACACCTTGGCGCCAGAGACCCTGTGGTCAACTGCCACCCCGCATTATCCTTTAATCTCCTGTCCTCCGAATCTGCCGCTACTATCAGCAAATGAAAACCAGGCGTTAGGAACGACCACGTTCTTTAGGATCTTCCTTCTTTGTCATCGCTGGTTCCGATGCAAAGGAAAAACCAGGAGAGAAAAAAAGACGTTAGGAAAACGGCTCTTTTGGGATTGGCTTCTAGGTCATGACTGGTTCCAAAGACGCTACGGCGCCACAGATCTTGGTCATCGGACACCCCCCCCCCCCCCGTCCTCTTTTCCACATCTCATCTCTTGCCCCCAGCAACCAGTCAGCAGAAAAGGGTCTCTTCGGCGCCGCCGATTCCGTGGTCAACTGCCCTCCCCACTTCACCATCCCGCTCCCACAGCCCCTTCGGTGACAGTGGCACGGAGTCTGTGACTGACAAGCTACTGCAAGGGGGATAGACAGGTGGCAGTGGGTGGGGGGGGGGGGGGGGGAGGCTTGACAGGAGAGGGGTGGCAGAGGGTGGGGGGGGGGGGGCGGGAGGCTTGACAGGAGAGGGGTGGCAGAGGGTGGGGGAGGGGCGGGAGGACAGCTCGGCGCACGGGACGTGTCAGGAGCAGAGCTATCATCTCACTGCCACCATGATAGAGTGACCGGTGGTCAAGCCACGCATAGCGGATTAACGGCACGGGACGGTGGGGCGGGGAGGGGATCAGGGCAGGGTGACATTGACCGATCGCTGGTAAAGTGATACAGTCAGTCACTGGTCGCGCCTACATCCTCACACAAGACAATGGTCGTAGAAAACTGCATGACCACAAAGGGTGTGGGAGTGGGAGAGGGTGTGGGAGTGAGAGAGGGTGTGGGAGTGAGAGAGGGGTGAGAGGGGAAAGGAGGACAAAACGAACCGCTGTCTGCTAGGCCAGGACTGCTTGCCTATTGGAGACCCGGGATATCGCACAATAATCTCACGGAACATGTCAACGTAAAGCGTGCGACCAACTCCAATGTACGAGCACAGTGACCATCGTAATTGTAACAGTCAATAATGAACTTGTTACAACAGGCTCTTCCACTCCTAATGGGCATGTGCAAGGTCATATATCGGTCATTTGACCGATTCCCAACCAGTACGATTAAAGGCCAGTTTGAACGTGTCAATGACCGATGTCCAACACCTGGGCGTAACCATGCCTGTCGTTTCTGTCGGTGGTGAACAAGAGACTTTGTGACACGTCCGGCACACTTTAGCTGGAAGCGACTCGATGGCTCGCTCATCACCTGCTTTACCTGCTTACCTGTGCCGCCACACTGCTCACCTGTGTTACCTGTATTCAGTGGATCTCGGGAAAGTAGAGGACAAGGAAGGGGTGAGAGAACTCGTCGAGAGAATGTTGTGTTTGGTATTGTGCTTACTGTCTAACTCTCATCACTCCAGCAACTGCATGACGCACTTGTCTTTCGGAACGTATCTTCTGATGCACCGTGACACACTTGAGTGACACCGATTCCACAAGGATGACGAAAAGACGACTCCAAAACAATCCAAATACGCCGTGAAACAGGCCACCATAGCAACAAGAATGAGGCGAATGACCTTGTGTGTGAGGTCGTGTACGGTACAGATCAAATGTAAATGACTAAGGTCACTCTGCCTCTCACCATGTAAATCTCGAGTTGTCTTATCTGCTGACCCCAGCGGGATAATCGTCCCAAAGCAAGATACATGATTACAGATACATACACTTGTAACATCAAAGGCTGGGGACAAGGTAGGGGACAAGGTAGGGGACAAGGTAGGGGACAAGGTAGGGGACAAGGTAGGGGACAAGGTAGGGGACAAGGTAGGGGACAAGGCTGGGGACAGGGACAAGGTAGGGGACAAGGCTGGGGACAAGGCTGGGGACAAGGTAGGGGACAAGGTAGGGGACAAGGTAGGGGACAAGGCTGGGGACAAGGTAGGGGACAAGGTAGGGGACAAGACGGTAGGGGACAAGGCTGGGGACAAGGTAGGGGACAAGGTAGGGGACAAGGTAGGGGACAAGGTAGGGGACAAGGTAGGGGACAAGGTAGGGGACAAGGCTGGGGACAAGGTAGGGGACAAGGTAGGGGACAAGGTAGGGGACAAGGCTGGGGACAAGGCTGGGGACAAGGCTGGGGACAAGGCTGGGGACAAGGTAGGGGACAAGGTAGGGGACAAGGCTGGGGACAGGGACAAGGTAGGGGACAAGGTAGGGGACAAGGCTGGGGACAAGGCTGGGGACAAGGGACAAGGCTGGGGACAAGGGACAAGGCAAGGTAGGGGACAAGGTAGGGGCACTGTGGCACACCAATACGGGCAATAAGCGTGACGTGCAAATGGTCGCGGTTCTGAATTTTGCCTCCCCCCCCCCCCTCGTTATGAGCATATTTATTAAAAACTCCACGGATAATTTTACAAGCAGTGCACGTGTCCTTATATTACAAGAATTAAAAATTCACACATTCGTCTGGTACAGTATATACCGTGTGTACACACAATGCATGGCATAGTCAACGTATCTTTACAAATTTAGCAGTATCACTATAACGTAGCATTTTAACGCTATCTGTTTAGCAGTATCACTAACGTAGCATTTTTACACTATCTGTTTAGCAGTATCGCTAACGTAGCATTTTTACGCTATCTGACTTAAGTTTTCTCAGAGACATAACAACAAAGTGACTGCATTGTTGAGGTTAACAAAGTTGAAAAGCAAAAGAAATCTGTTCTCAACAATACAAGGACACCATTGTATAGGTCAACAATACAAGGACAGCATTGTATAGGTGAGTACAGATTTCTTTTGTTTTTCAAATTTAAGTTTTCTGCCAGAAAATGAGCAAATATACAGTCACATGTTCACTTCCGTCTGTTCCATTACAACCTGTAGCGTAAAGCATGTCGAGTTGTTCCATTACAACCTGTAGCGTAAAGCATGTCGAGTTGTTCCATTACAACCTGTAGCGTAAAGCATGTCGAGTTGTTCCATTACAACCTGTAGCGTAAAGCATGTCGAGTTGTTCCATTACAACCTGTAGCGTAAAGCATGTCGAGTTGTTCCAGTGCAGCATGCCAGGCAATTACATATTCCATGCTACATGTAACACGTTACATGATTACATCTTCCCTCTCGGGGCTTGGCGTGACGAGAATTAATTCCCGTGTGATATAAAGGGATATCACCCCCTGAGTGTCTGGCAGCGCTATAAAGCGGCTTTTGACCCGGCGTCATAAAGTTAAACAGAGGGGACACTTGATACACGTGCTAAGCCCGTCATCTACACGCGAAGACCTGGGAAGACACAACTATGCTTTG
>NC_090249.1:62142704-62147704 GCF_037325665.1 Littorina saxatilis | reverse complement strand
GGTTTTAGTAGCTGACATTACATACTGTGATATATAGAGTGGGTTTAAGTATGGTGACACCACTGTGACGCGATGAAGCCAGACTATGTTTTAGCAGCTGGTTATATTACCGGAATACACATCTAGTATGTTTTAGTAGTTTTAGTCGTTCTTTAACCACTGTGATGTGTTGGAAGAGTTTATTTTTATGTGCTGTTTTAGAGGTACATTTTATCAGTATGGAACATGTTCAGTTCTTACAGTAGTTGATAGTGGGGGGGGGGGGGGGGGGGGGATCCTATCTTATTCTGCGTACTTTTATTGTGGTTCCGATAGCTCTTAGAGTTTCTTAGTTCTCACCATGTCTGTATAGTGTATGTATTAGTTACTGTGATACCAAATTGTCTTACCCATGTATGTATACTATGATGCTATGCGCCAGTGATGTATGAATGCTATTTATTTTTGTTTTTATCACACAGCAAGCTGCTTTCCTCGTGTATTTTTTATGTCCATTCATGTGTTGTACACTTGGCAATAAATTATCTATCTATCTATCTATCTATCTATCTATCAATACGGAAACTTTTGTTTTTGTCCAACTAACTATGCAATGATACGCTGCTATGCTTACTTGTATTCTTCTTTCCAAGAACTAGCGTCTGTTTTGGACATGACGTGGTTATATGCTAGGAACAAATAACTTGGATGCATACTATAGTTATAATCAGTCCATATTATGGGTAGGCATGGTGTCGTCTTTTCCTAATGTCATTATTTTGGTGTTGTTCCGAAACTGTCCTCTTGTTAAGATAAGTGTTTGACTACCATCGTTGTAAAATATAACTTATGTGGCTGCCTCATGTTAATACAAAATCCGAAGGCAAATGTTGCCCTTTTCAGTTTATGAACATTTGTTCTGAAGGCCAAAAACTTCACGTTTTGCATGAAGTTCCACATAACCTTGTTCACATTTGACTGATAGTGGGCATGACACATAAAACAAAAACAACATCTTGAGTTTACAAGGTCTGATTAGTTGCACTAGTTAGGTGAGTCAGCTAGTGGTTGATGTCAAACTAATCTGATGTTGCTGCAGATTGTGTCCAAGAAATGAGGCACCAGCAAAATGTGAGTTCATGTTCATAAGGTAGTTAATAATTATCCAATGAATGTGTGTGTGTTTCAGATGAGTCTGACGCTGATGACTCGGTGACGTTTCCATTGTTAACGGATTGGCAGCGAAGACTACAGTAAGAAGAGGAAAGGAAAGATGCTCAGAAAAGAAACAAGGAGGAGAGGGGTGACACCGACACTGATGTTGATGAAGAAGGGAGGGATAATATTGTCTCTGATGTTGATGAAGAGGGGAGGGATAATGTTGTCTCTGATGTTGACGAAGAGGTGAGGGATGACAGGGGCGGACGAGGGGGGGGGGGGGGGGGGGTTCTGGGGTTTCCGGAAACCCCCCCCCCCAGCCAAAAAATAAAAAAATTCAAATTTTTTTTTTTTTTTTGGGGGGGGGGGGTTGTTGTTGTTGGGGATTTCTGATCCCAAACACAAAACAAAACAAAAAAAGAGGGCTGCCTGAAACTGGTAATGATCATCCTCAGAATGCACCAGATTGCACCATTTTGCATCCTTTTTTTCAACATTTTCAGGGGGGGGGCATGCCCCCGCATCCCCCTAGCAAGCTAGGCGCTTTGCGCCGTCGGCTCGGCGCTTCGCGCCTTCACACCCATATCTTCATAATATACATTTGGACACCGCCCCCCCCCATAAAATGAACTGATCCGCCCCTGGATGATGTTGTCTCTGATGTTGATGAAGAGGTGAGAGATGATGTTGTCTCTGATGTTAACGAAGAGGTGAGGGATGATGTTGTCTGATGTTAACGCAGAGGTGAGGGATGATGTTGTCTCTGATGTTAACGCAGAGGTGATGGATGATGTTGTCTCTGATGTAAACGAAGAGGTGAGGGATGATGTTGTCTTTGATGTTAACGAAGAGGTGAGGGAAGATTTTTTCTCTGATGTTAACGCAGAGGTGAGGGATGATGTATCTGATGTTAACGAAGAGGTGAGGGATGATGTTGTCTGATGTTGATGAAGAGGTGAGGGATGATGTAGGCACTGATGTTGATGAAGAGGGGAGGGATGATGTTTTCTCTGATGTTGATGAAGAGGTGAGGGATGATGTTGTCTCTGATGTTAACGAAGAGGTGAGGGATGATGTTGTCTCTGATGTTGACGAAGAGGGAAGGGATGATGTAGGCACTGATGTTGATGAAGAGGGGAGGGATGATGTAGGCATTGATGTTGATGAAGAGGGGAGGGATGATGTGGGTACTGATGTTGATGAAGAGGGGAGGGATGATGTGAAGGAAGGAAGGGGCGATGATGATGATAAAGGGGAGATGTGTGATACAGCCAAAGATATTGGAAACACTGACAATCATGCTGATAGAGATGAGAATGAAGTTCATGAAAGTGATGAAGAGTTTGATCATGATGACGTGTCACTTGCGCTAGGACTTCCCAAAAGAAGTCAGGAACGAAACAAGATATGGACTGATTTGAGATTAAAGCTGTTAGTCAGAACCTGACAAAGTTTATTAACACCGAAACGTTGCCGGGCAAATCAGACTGTTTGCTAGCACAAAAGAAATCCCCGATTTTGATGAAAAGAGAATGGACCCAGTTTAATTTTGTGTAAAGAATATGATTGCAGCAGAGAAAAGAAAGCTTCACAAATTGAATAAATCACTGGTCTGAGTAGCAAAGATCAAATTAGTGAAGATCAAAATGTGAACGTGTTAGTTCTGTTCCAGTAGTGTATGTTAGTTATATAATTACCGGTCCAACGTCATATACAATAAATGTGGTATTTTTTATCCTGAAATCAGTTCATATGTTGTAATCGTCTTGACCATAATTGTATTCGGAAGCATATCTTGTCTATGATTGTTCGTCTCAGATGACAATGATGGACAAGACATGTCTTTTGTCGAGCAGTGTATATATTGCTTGCCCCCCGCGGGTTAGGGGGAGTTCCATATTGGTTGGGACGAGAAAGAATTTACCCGATGCTCCCCAGCATGTCGTAAGAGGCGACTAACGGATTATGTTTCTCCTTTTACCCTTGTTAAGTGTTTCTTGTATAGAATATAGTCAATGTTTGTAAAGATTTTAGTCAAGCAGTATGTAAGAAATGTTAAGTCCTTTGTACTGGAAACTTGCATTCTCCCAGTAAGGTAATATATTGTACTATGTTGCAAGCCCCTGGAGCAAACTTTTGATTAGTGCTTTTGTGAACAAGAAACAATTGACAAGTGGCTCTATCCCATCTCCCCCCTTCCCTCCGTCGCGATATAACCTTGAACGGTTGAAAACGACGTTAAACACCAATTAAAGAAAATATATTGCTTAAATCAAGCCAAGTCATTAGAGGCTTGAATTACCTTGCTTTGCCTCATTTCGGATAGGAAAGAACATAATGAATTGTTGATTTCACCAAACAAATATCTAGCCAACTGAGCAACACTTCACACAGTGATGCATTGCTGTTGCTTCTGTTGCTTATAATACTGATCAGTGCTGTCTTTTCAAACCTTGTACAATGGAACCCCTTTTTTAAGACCCCTGACAATTATTGAGCCATAAAAACGAGTGATTCTTCAACTTAGGGAAATGTGCACAGGTTATGAACAGATCATCACAGGGTCTCATAAGAGAGGAAGGGTGTGTGCGTGAGGCGGGGGTGGGGGGTGGGGGGGGGTGGGGCTGGATTGGAAGGGGGAATACAACATAATTATTCCCACTGTTCATGTCACTACTGGAATTGTGAGTGTGCCTTATTTCAGTTTGTAAACAATTGTGTAAATAATTTTTGTTTGATAACAATTTCATGTCTGGGTGGGTTTGCTTTTTCCACTTGGGACACATTTTGCCGCTGGGCCTTTGCTGTTTTGGCGTCTGCTTTTGTACATACCATTTTTCTGTCTGTCATTGGTTTGATCATTTTGATGAGCTTTGAACGGTTATCATCTTCGCTATGTACACAAAAGACCAAATTTAGTATTACATTCCGGAAAATATCATTATTTGTTAGTATGTTTACTTTCATGATATGCATAAGGTATAAACGCTGATAATGGCTTTTGTGACTGATTTGTATTTTTTTTGGTTAACTATGTTTACAAACATGCGTCCCATTGTATGTATGATTACCCTGTATCTCTTGCTCTTGTTCAATGTTCAGAAACATACCTTTGTCACAATCATTATCAAATTTCACTTTAAAGTGCTGACGTTTTGTAAGTTGAGTTGTTGCGCGACTTGAGTTGCTGCATTGAGATAGCTTGGTTTTGCTGAGGTTCTGGCCTGGTGGTTAGGAGCCTGTATAGATACTGAGCTAGCCATTTGTTTTGCGTTGGTGAGGTGTTTTATGTGTTTTGTTTGCACTGGTGTGTTGTTGTTTTTAAACATGTCTTCATTTCCTTGACAGTTTATTGTGATTTAGAAGTTGATGGATATCATGTTTTCCATTTTTAGTTCATGCTTGCACAGCATTTACGTAAAGCTCCGTAAGTCTATTGACTTTTCACCATGTTTGATTTCTCACTTGTTTTGCTGTCTGTCTTCCCCCCCCCCCCTCTCTCTCTCTCTCTTTCTCTTTGTCTCTCTCTCTCCCTCTCTCTTTCTCCCTCTGTCTCTCTCTCTCCCTCTCTCTCTCTGTCTCTCTCTCTCTCCCTCTCTCTCCGTCTCTCTGTCTCTCTCCCCCTCTCTCTCTCTCTCTCTCTCTCTCTCTCTCTCTCTCTCTCTCTCTGTGAGTGTGTGTGTGTGTGTGTATGTCTCTCTCTGTCTCTTTCTGTCTCTCTCTGTCCCTCGCTGTCTCTCTCTATCTCTCTCTGTCTCTCTCTCTGTCCCTCTGCCTCTATCTATCTCTGTATCTCTCTCTCTCCCTCTCTGTCTCTTTCTCTCTCTGTCTCTGTCTCTCCGTCTCTCTCTGTCTATCTCTCT
>NC_090249.1:62122704-62137704 GCF_037325665.1 Littorina saxatilis | reverse complement strand
ATCCAGCGCGCTACCAACTGAGCTATATCCCCGCCCATCACTGCATCACTGCAGAGCGCCAAGAACTGTACCCACGGAATATGCGCGATATAAGCCTCATTGATTGATTGATTTTTTTCAATTTTACATGTTATGAGTAAAGCGTTTTTTCCAACTTCTCTTTTTCTTCCTCAAATCTTCCGATGGATCGCTCTGGCCAGAACAATATATGGTTACTTGAACACATTTTTCCATGCATTCCAAGATTCTCATGTTTTGTAGATTTTGTCGGTGTTGCATACTTTGCCCAGTTTGTTTCACAATTTGAACATTATTTACATAGGATTTTCCAAAATGTGCTGAAAACTTTCAGTCTTAACTTCTTACTTTTCTCTTTCCAATGTTTGACAGTCTTTGCTGCTTGCTGGACATTAAACAATGCTTGACATGATTTTTTTGGTCTGTACTTTTTCATAATTTACAGTTCATTTCTATGGACTTTTTGATCATTTCAGGGGTGGGAATTTTCTTTTCAGAGGATTTCCTCCTTTTTTTGGATTCTGAAATCGTTTTTTGGGGGGGCGTTTTTGGACAATTTTCTTACAATTTTCTTTGTTTTTAAGGCCAATTTTGAAAATTTTCACAAGTTTCCTCTTTTTTCACTTTCAGTAATTCCCAGGCCTGTCATTTACAGTTCATTTCTGTGGCCTTTTTGATAATTGATAGTTAATTTCTGTGGACTTTTTGATAATTTACAGTTCATTTCTATGCATTTTTTGCTGCTTTAAACTTCACCGTGATCACTTTTTTTATTCCCTACTGTTTGCAATATTTGATCTCTTAAGTATGTATGGTAGAGGTTTGCCGTACTTATTACTTACCATGAGCATGTAGAAGGTTAAACACTGAGAGAGTGTTGTCTTTTTGTGGTGTTACAGCCTTTGACTTCACAGTTTGTATATTTGCTTTCAAAAGTGTGATTTTTTTCAACTGCACATTATATTTTACATTTTATGAGTTAAACTTAAAGTCGTTCTTTCCAACTTCTCTTTTTTTCCCTCAAATCTTCTGATGGATCGCTCTGGCCAGGACAATATATGGTTACTTGAACACATTTTCCCATGCATTACAACATTCTGATGTTTTGTAGCTTTTGTTGGTGTTGCATACTTTGTCCACCACAATTTGACCATTATTTACGTACAATTCTACAGTGTGGATAGTATTTGGCAATTTATGCCTGTTTCATATGTATATTTATTTTCCTAAATATACAGTTTTCTTGCATTCATTTTATTCTGTTTTTTTTAAACTGGTTTCCAAAAATAGAGGATATTACCTCAACGTTTCCATTTCCAGTGTCGATGATCACATTTTTTACCACAATTCTATGCAAACGCCACTCTGCATGACTAAGCACTCACTTTAGTATTATAATATTGTATCTATTTTGTTACATCTAGTCAGCATTTGTTAACCTTGACGACAGATATCATTGTAGGTAATATCAATACAATGTCCTATATTGATGCTATATTATTTGTATGCCAGTGTCTTTGGGTATTTATGGCAACACCTACCGAAAGCTACGAAGTAAGCTTACATTTTTTGTTGGAGTGAAACTGTAAATCTCTTTCATAAACCATTTTGCCATTTACAACAGGCAATGTCATATATTGGTGCTACATTACTAGCATTTAAATGTGTATTCATGGCAACATCATTTTGCCATTTACAACAGTTTCACTAACACTGTATTTTTTCTTGCTTTATTATTTTGTGACTCAGTGATAATTTTAAATAAAGTTATTTGCATCATACACTTTGATTTCATTCATTTCTATTTATAACTACTTTTACTACTTTCCTTTCTACACTGTGACATGCCACTGTATCACGCTCATTCAGACCAAAAACAATACCATTCCTACCTGTTGCAACGTCTATCCCTCGCTCTGTCTTTTGGTTCCTTGCTTGATCGATCGGTTTCTTGGTGGAAAACATATTTCTGTCACCAATACCAGTATTATTGCATCACTTCCATAAAGGTACAGTAGACTTCTTCCTTTCTGTTAAGCCAATAGGTATTATTAATTATTGAGCTCTTATTCATTATTGCATTGCTTTCACAACAATCTTCTTCCTTGATATTGCGATAGTTGTTATCTCCCATTTATGTACAAACGCCAAACAAACAATTTAACAGGACACATCAACACTATTATTTTGTTTACCTGTACCAACAGCTGTAGAACTCCCTGTTTCTTTGATATTGTCAATGTTTCGGCTCGTGTTGATCCTGGGATCAACTGAATTTCTTGTAACTGATTAGTCTGGAACTGTACACGGAAGTCGGGGAGAAACTGAGATTGGCCGTGCCGAGCAGTGTCCACAAACTGACCCCTGGTCAAAGCAGTGGACGTCAACACGAGTCATTGACCGCTCGTACGTCACTAAGGGCTGACCTTACAGTGTCGTCTTTCAATCATCATGCCCTGTAGTCCTGCGTGTTTCATTAAATATATACCACGCACGTCAGCTCTGTCATAATGTACAATGTAACTAGAGGTCATTATTATATGTGTTACACTGTAATGACTGTAAAATATGTGTTACACTGTAATGACTGTAAAATATGTGCACTGTAATGACTGTAAAATATGTGCACTGTAATGACTGTAAAATATGTGTTGCACTGTAATGACTGTAAAATATGTGTTGCACTGTAATGACTGTAAAATATGTGTTGCACTGTAATGACTGTAAAATATGTGTTGCTCTGTAATGACTGTAAAATATGTGTTGCACTGTAATGACTGTAAAATATGTGTTGCACTGTAATGACTGTAAAATATGTGTTGCACTGTAATGACTGTAAAATATGTGTTGCACTGTAATGACTGTAAAATATGTGTTGCACTGTAATGACTGTAAAATATGTGCACTGACTGTAAAATATGTGCACTGTAATGACTGTAAAATATGTGTTGCTCTGTAATGACTGTAAAATATGTGTTGCACTGTAATGACTGTAAAATATGTGTTGCACTGTAATGACTGTAAAATATGTGTTGCTCTGTAATGACTGTAAAATATGTGTTGCACTGTAATGACTGTAAAATATGTGTTGCACTGTAATGACTGTAAAATATGTGTTGCACTGTAATGACTGTAAAATATGTGTTGCACTGTAATGACTGTAAAATATGTGTTGCACTGTAATGACTGTAAAATATGTGTTGCACTGTAATGACTGTAAAATATGTGTTGCACTGTAATGACTGTAAAATATGTGTTGCACTGTAATGACTGTAAAATATGTGTTGCACTGTAATGACTGTAAAATATGTGCACTGACTGTAAAATATGTGCACTGTAATGACTGTAAAATATGTGTTGCACTGTAATGACTGTAAAATATGTGTTGCACTGTAATGACTGTAAAATATGTGTTGCACTGTAATGACTGTAAAATATGTGTTGCACTGTAATGACTGTAAAATATGTGCACTGACTGTAAAATATGTGCACTGTAATGACTGTAAAATATGTGTTGCTCTGTAATGACTGTAAAATATGTGTTGCACTGTAATGACTGTAAAATATGTGTTGCACTGTAATGACTGTAAAATATGTGTTGCTCTGTAATGACTGTAAAATATGTGTTGCACTGTAATGACTGTAAAATATGTGTTGCACTGTAATGACTGTAAAATATGTGTTGCACTGTAATGACTGTAAAATATGTGTTGCACTGTAATGACTGTAAAATATGTGTTGCACTGTAATGACTGTAAAATATGTGTTGCACTGTAATGACTGTAAAATATGTGTTGCACTGTAATGACTGTAAAATATGTGTTGCACTGTAATGACTGTAAAATATGTGTTGCACTGTAATGACTGTAAAATATGTGCACTGACTGTAAAATATGTGCACTGTAATGACTGTAAAATATGTGTTGCACTGTAATGACTGTAAAATATGTGTTGCACTGTAATGACTGTAAAATATGTGTTGCACTGTAATGACTGTAAAATATGTGTTGCACTGTAATGACTGTAAAATATGTGCACTGACTGTAAAATATGTGCACTGTAATGACTGTAAAATATGTGTTGCTCTGTAATGACTGTAAAATATGTGTTGCACTGTAATGACTGTAAAATATGTGTTGCACTGTAATGACTGTAAAATATGTGCACTGACTGTAAAATATGTGCATTGACTGTAATGACTGTAAAATATGTGCACTGACTGTAAAATATGTGCACTGACTGTAATGACTGTAAAATATGTGCACTGACTGTAATGACTGTAAAATATGAGTTGCACTGTAATGACTGTGAAATATGTGCACTGACTGTAAAATATGTGTTGCACTGTAATGACTGTAAAATATGTGTTGCTCTGTAATGACTGTAAAATATGTGTTGCACTGTAATGACTGTAAAATATGTGTTGCTCTGTAATGACTGTAAAATATGTGTTGCACTGTAATGACTGTAAAATATGTGTTGCACTGTAATGACTGTAAAATATGTGTTGCACTGTAAAATATGTGTTGCTCTGTAATGACTGTGAAATATGTGTTGCACTGTAATGACTGTAAAATATGTGTACTGTAATGACTGTAAAATATGTGCACTGTAATGACTGTAAAATATGTGGACTGTAAAATATGTGCACTGTAATGACTGTAAAATATGTGCACTGTAATGACTGTAAAATATGTGTTACACTGTAATGACTGTAAAATATATGCACTGTAATGACTGTAAAATATGTGTTGCACTGTAAAATATGTGTTGCACTGTAATGACTGTAAAATATGTGTTGCACTGTAATGACTGTAAAATATGTGTTGCACTGTAAAATATGTGTTGCACTGTAATGACTGTAAAATATGTGTTGCACTGTAAAATATGTGTTGCACTGTAATGACTGTAAAATATGTGTTGCACTGTAATGACTGTAAAATATGAGTTGCACTGTAATGACTGTAAAATATATGTTGCACTGTAATGACTGTAAAATATATGCACTGTAATGACTGTAAAATATATGCACTGTAATGACTGTAAAATATATGCACTGTAATGACTGTAAAATATATGCACTGTAATGACTGTAAAATATATGCACTGTAATGACTGTAAAATATATGCACTGTAATGACTGTAAAATATATGCACTGTAATGACTGTAAAATATGTGTTGCACTGTAATGACTGTAAAATATATGCACTGTAATGACTGTAAAATATGTGTTGCACTGTAAAATATGTGTTGCACTGTAATGACTGTAAAATATATGCACTGTAATGACTGTAAAATATGTGTTGCACTGTAATGACTGTAAAATATGTGCACTGTAATGACTGTACAATATGTGCACTGTAGTCGGATTTTTTTCTTCTCTTTGTTGAATTAAACAAGGTTTTAGAACACGACACAAGAGTAAATGACACGAACTCAAGCAAAAGCTCGTATTACCGTTATGACGGATGAAAATCATGATGTCCAACATATAATACTGATATACTACGTAACACTCTACCGAAATCAAAACAAGCCAAGCTCTTTGTTCAGGTTTCAATGCGTGTGGTCCCCGTAGTATATCATTACTTATGTATGATTTTGAAAGATAGTGTTGCCTATATTTATGAACTTAATATCGTTCTCATCTCTTGAAACATAACGTTCCTTGATGGTTTGCTGACTTTTAACGTTTTCAGCAAGTTCTTCTTTTAACCACTGCGTGCGCGCGTGCGCGCGCGCGCGCGCGCGCGTGTGTGTGTGTGTGTGTGTGTGTGTATGTGTGTGTTGTGTTGTGTGCGTGCGTGCGTGTGCATGTGAGTGTTTGTGTGCATGTCTCTCTCTCTCTCTCTATTTCTCTCTCTCTCTCTCTCTCTCTCTCTCTCTCTCTGTTTTCGGGGGAGATAGGTGTGTAGGTATTTAAAAGTGATTTCTCCTTCGATGCTGTGTAAAAGTTTCCACAGAACAATGACAGTTTCATGTGTGGTGTTATCTAAAGTGCATGCATCTCCCGAGAGTGGATTTGTTTATTCACGCAACCCCTCCAACAGTTGATTCCACATATATATATATATCACTTTTCTCGTCATCACAGATAACGTTGATTGTTTCACACCGCTTTTAAGAGTCAGTTTTATAATTTGCTTGTAGTTCTAGGTAAATAAGGTTTAAAGGACAAACTAAACATTCGCGAATAAGGGGATTAATCGCCCAATTGGTCAGAAGATAAACAAAACAAGAAGTAGGATCGATATATATACTATATAGTAAGAGAGAGAGAGAGAGATCAAATCAAATCAAATCAAATTTTATTTTACGAGGGTTGTGGCATAAGCAATATAAACGAGCTTCTTTTCAACCAGCCCTCGCCCAGAGAGGGACTATTCTAATCCAAGAGAGAGAGAGAGAGAGAGAGAGAGAGAGAGAGAGAGAGAGAGAGAGAGAGAGAGAGAGAGAGAGAGAGAGAGAGAGAGAGAGAACAGAGAGAGAGAGAGAGAACAGATAGAGAGAGAGAGAGAGAGACGAATGTTTAAAAGCTTGATGCTTGAGGGCGAGGGAAGATGTTGAAGCGCTGGGAGCGGAGTTTGAAATGTGTGTGTGACGCCTGTGTAGCTATGACTTTCCTCTGGCAAAACAAACACACAGCAAGCAAAATAAGCCTCAGCAGCTCAAGACAGGTATCACAGAGAGGACGAGAGACAATAGAGAGAGAGAGAGAGAGAGGGAGAGAGAAAGAGAGAGAAACACAAACAGACAGAGAAAGAGAGAGAGTCAGAGACAGACAGACAAACAGAGAGAGAGAGAGAGAGAGAGAGAGAGAGAGAGAGAGAGAGAGAGAGAGAAAGGGCGGGGAGGGGGGGGGGGGGGGGGCAGGGAAAGGGTTGCAGATGAGTAGCATTTTCTGGCAGTTAGAGGCGGCATTCCGCGAAGTGCTGGGACGACTGCGCGAAGACAGGGCTAAACTGAGAGAAAGGCGAGAGAGAGAGGAGGAGAAGGAGAAAGCGAGGAATCACATCCCATCCTTCTCTCGCAATCTCTACTCACAGTGACAAGCACTTTAGCCCAGTGAGAGACTTGCACAGCACAGTCAGCAGACCACAGCACAGTAAGTAGACCACAGCACGTTACAAACGTTGCACTGTGTGCACTCAACACATAACGTCGACCTATTTCACTATTTTACATCAAAAAGCAAAGACACGGTTTTCAGGAACAGCTACTTAACTTTGTTCGACGAATATTATTTTTCAAGTTACGTTCGTGTAGTATTTCAGTTCACTGCGCAAATAATCTTGCCCCGAAATCATTTTCAAACAAAGGTTTAACGACGGCTTAAATTATTATTATTATGAAGTCTTATATCGCGCGCGTATCTCCAGACTCGGACTCAAGGCGCAGGGATCTATTTATGTCTGAGTTGTCTTTCATTTCGAAGAAAAAGGTGTTTCTCTTATTTTTTCCCGAAAGTTTACAGGTTTTCTTCTAGCAACAAGAACGTGCTAAGCACAATCTGTGTACAACATGTTCCAAGTTCGCACATTTAATTTGGTAAAATGTGGAATGTGGGGAAAAACACACCCGAAGGTAACGGTCTGTTCCCCGTGGATGAAGAGTTTGAGGACCAGAAACACGTGGGGCAGGTGGGGGTGGGGGGGGGGGGGTGGGGGGAGAAAGGACAAGACAGGTCACAGACATACGCATGCTATACTCAATACGCATGCTATACTCAATACGCATGCTATACTCAATACGCATGGTATACTCAATACGCATGGTATACTCAATACGCATGCTATACTCAATACGCATGCTATACTCAATACGCATGCTATACTCAATACGCATGGTATACTCAATACGCACGGTATACTCAATACGCATGGTATACTCAATACGCATGGTATACTCAATACGCATGGTATACTCAATACGCATGGTATACTCAATACGCATGCTATACTCGTGAACACACAAAGTAATTTACTCCAGAATGACGCCAGGATAATTTGACAGTAAGCGTTAAGTGCTGCCCTGTCACGTAGTCTCAAACCGCAATGGAAATCCAAAGCATCATCAGCCCCATCGCATTTATCATCAACAATAATAACATAACATCACTGTGCCAGCTCTGAATAAGAGTTGAAACAGAAAACAAAACACAAAATACTCCAACATTACCAGCAAATCTGGTTTTGTATGACTTTCCTGCTGTAACAGGAAGCCGCCGCCTTGACAACATTTATGCATTTGACCAAACAAACAAACAAACAAACAAACAAAACAAAAAAACAAAAAACACTTAAGATATTACAAGAAATCCATAAGCTTGCATTGCTCTAAAAAAATCCTAAACCTTAAATTAAAAGTAAAATTCTGCTAATGAATGCAGTTAGTGTGCCGCGTGAAGGACACATTATGCTGATATATTCTGCCCCATTGTGAGGTATGTGACAGGCCGTGATGGAAGCTGCCACACAGACGTCATGATGATGCCATGTCACTACCCTGTCTGACACTGACGTCATCAGGATGCCATGGCATCACTGTCGCAACCATGTTTGCACTGCCATAAAGGAAAAATCGGCATCTAAACGTCTCAGAAAAGGTGTAAGCCTACTCGGACATTTGGAATCACGTTTTTGATTATGAAATCAAGTGCTGGCTGCCCAACATTTATCAGGCTTTTCTTTCATTTTAATTTCATTTGAGTGAAATTGAGCTGAATTCAATTTGTTCTTCTACAGTGATGGCGCGCACAGGGCGACAAGAGTCTGCTTGTAAGTTGCCTTCCCTCCCAACGACAGATCAACACGACATTTCCAGTTTCTGACCGTGAAATCGAGACCTGTCTGAAAGAATCTTTAACAATTACTTTTAAGTTTTGTTTAAATATTTTTACTTCAGGTTTTTTTCTTCTTCAATTACAAAAATGTCTAGACAAACACCGACCTTGACATGTATTCAGAGTTAAGCTGGACTTCTTCTTCTTCTGCGTTCGTGGGCTGAAACTCCCACGTACACTCGTGTTTTTGCACGAGTGGAATGTTACGTGTATGACCGTTTTTACCCCGCCATTAAGGCAGCCATACGCCGCTTTCGGAGGAAGCATGCTGGGTATTTTCGTGTTTCTATAACCCACCGAACTCTGACATGGGTTACAGGATCTTTTCCGTGCGCACTTGGTCTTGTGCTTGCGTGCACACACGAAGGGGGATAAGCCACTAGCAGGTCTGCACATAAGTTCACCTGGGAGATCGGAAAAATCTCCACACTTAACCCACCAGGCGGCTGCGGCCGGGATTCGAACCCTCGACCTTCCGATTAAGAGGCCGACGTCTTACCACCACGCCACAGCGCCCGTCTTTAAGCTGGACTGTTACACCTGGCTTTTGCGACATGTATATCCTCGATCCTACAATGAGGACGGCTATCTATCAGGAAACATAACAGCGCAGTCTCATCTCAGCCTGCTAACAAGTTAGTAGAAAACTCAACTACTTCGATAAAGATTTCTTCAGTGGCTATCAGAGCTGATAAAACCACACAAATGCATTTCAGGTCTTATGCAATCAAAATTCGTAAAAATAAGCTTCTTCCCAAAACTTCAAATTAAGAAACAAAGAAAGAAATGAAAAAACAATGAAAAAAGAAAGATACAAAAAAGAAAGAAGGAAGAAAAGAAAGAAAGAAAAAACTTGACTAAATGTAAAAAGGATAGAAAGAAAAAAAGTTTGGGTTATGTGTGTACTGATGTGTACTTTTATGTGTCTATAATTATGTTCTGCGAGTGTGTTTTTATGTGATGTTATGTTGTACACGAGTCAAAAGAAACATTTCTGTTTGTTGCATTCAGATAATAACGTTTTACTGAATTGAATTGAATTGAAATTGAACTGAAAGACAGAAAGACAACGCGATTATTTTCTTTCTTCTTCCTTAATTCTTATTGGACAAAATAAAGGCACTCATAGAAAGGTTCAAAGGACAAATTATACAAAATGTGTGCGGCTTGTCTGGTGGACTAACGAAGGGACTTATCCCCTTAAAGTCTTACAAAGCAGGCACACCGATTCTATGTACTACCTGACGCCAACACGCCAAATTCCGCACAGACACTGACTTGACGCACACAATTATGACTGGAATGGTGCGACACAGATATGTAAATAATATGTTAATGTCAATGTCAATGAACGATGATTGCGCTTAGAGTAGTAAAATAGGCACAAGAAAGTAGTGTGTGTGTGTGTGTGTGTGTGTGTGTGTGTGTGTGTGTGTGTGTGTGTGTGTGTGTGTGTGTGTGTTTTAGTGTGTTTGTGTGTGTGTGTCTGTGTGGTTGTGTGTCTCTCTGTGTGCGTGTGCGTGTGTGTGTGTGTGATTTGCTGGTCAACCGGCAGTCCATTTTTTACTGGTTTTACTCAAACACCTGATTGATTTATTTGTTTAACAATACTTTATTCATTCTCCTCGACATCTACTGATTTCCACCAGAGTTTGATAGCGTCAATATATATATTGCCAAAATTAAGTGTAATTTATGAGAAAAAAAATAAAAGGGTTTTACAATTTACAGGAGGAAAAAAAATCAAATATGAATGCGAAACGTAAAGCGGTGGCAAATTTCCTTGTCTAGACACGTAGCAGGATTAGTGACATACAGAACAGTCTTACTTTCGTTTCGTTTTTATTAAATAAAACTGTCAAATCCACGAGTTCTTGATTTGTTGTAGGTTGTTTAAAATAACTTAAAAAGTAAATCCATAAAACAACTTCATTTTCAAAATTCAAATTACGTTGAATAATCACTAGCCTTGTTTTCTGGGGGGTTAGATACAGTTTTAAAAACTAAAATATAACTTTATTTATGACCCAGTTTTTTATTACTGAAAAAAGATGAAGAAAATTGAATAACCCACTTTTATGCTTTCAAGTCCACTCAGCTCTGGTACACTATTTTCTTCCCTACAGAGCCTTAATTTAAATTATTAAAAATGTAGTTTAACTGATTAAAACAAAAACAGAACAAAATGCTTGCATAGAAAACACAGTTATTATTTCCATCTATATTTCATTACGCACAGAAAATGAGAAATATCACATGACACATGTAAAAACGATTATTCTCTTATTATTATCATTATTACAGAATGAAAGTCGCTTGTTCATTCCAATGCTTGTTATTCTCTCAGGTGCCAGGAGCCTGGTTCCGTATAACTCTCGCTTACTCTATTACACATGTCGTATGCATTTAGAGCGCTTACTCCCCTTTGGTTGTTCGATTCTTCTTCTTTTTTTCTCAGAAAGTTTTAATTTCACGCATGTTTCAATTATTTGACACTGTATGCAAAAACAAATACAATAAAAACAAGTTAAATAGAGACAGAACAGAATTCTAACAGTCTAAATGACAGACAGACTGAGAGACAGAGAAAGTCATAAAGAGAGACATAGAATAGAGTATATTAGAACAAGAGCATTTTTACATTCTGAAGAGACTGACAGAGAGACATTGTAAGAACTGAACAGAGACAGAACTATAACAGGACATATCTTTCAGTCTAAAGAGACAGATATGTTATAATCTGCAAAGACAACCGCAACACGGTGGCCTAGTGGTAAGGCGTCCGCCCAGTGAGCGGGAGGTCGTGGGTTCGAACCCCGGCCGGGTCATACCTAAGACTTTAAAATTGGCAATCTAGTGGCTGCTCCGCCTGGCGTCTGGCATTATGGGGTTAGTGCTAGGACTGGTTGGTCCGGTGTCAGAATAATGTGACTGGGTGAGACATGAAGCCTGTGCTGCGACTTCTGTCTTGTGTGTGGCGCACGTTAAATGTCAAAGCAGCACCGCCCTGATATGGCCCTTCGTGGTCGGCTGGGCGTTAAAGGCACAGTACGCCTCCCGTAAACCATCACAGATACTGTCAGGCTTTTACACACAGTACAAACACCCTTCCATTTGAACACTCACCGAACGGGAACATCCTAGATGCCCTACGTAAAGAGCGAGCAAAGAGCGAGTAATTTTCAAAGAATTAATTTTTCGGATTGAGACCATCTCAATCGGACCCATCCTGAACTCAGGTCAAAAATGAGTTACTTCCCTTCAACTGGCGATAGCCGTGGAGCGATGATTGTGCGTTTTGGCCCTAGACCTAACTTTTAAAATCTAAATAATAAATTGACAGCTTGTTACACAAACATTCTTAAATCATAAAAGAATTATTTTTTTTATCAAGACAAGATCAGTACAATTCGAAGTTTTGAAAGTTTGAAAAAAGAAAAGCCCGGAAGCAGGGTCACGCAAGGTCGTGGTTTTCGTAGCAGACGACGGTTTATAGGCAGTCAAAAGCCATCGCTCGAGTTCTTATGAACCACATTCGTTTGTTTCGTGAAAAGTCAGAGGTACATAATAACGTGCTATTGCAGATAAGCTCACAGCGAGCCGCATTCAAATTACAACCTGACGACTGCATTGTGAAAAAGGAAAACTGGATCACACGGGTTCACGATGGCTCAGGGGTAAGATAAACCACGCAAAAATAAATTCTTTGAAAATTGCTCGCTCTTTACGTAGGGCACCTAGGATGTTCCCGTTTGGTGAGCGTTCAAATGGAAGGGTGTTTGTACTGTGTGTAAAAGCCTGACAGTATCTGTGATGGTTTACGGGAGGCTTACTGTGCCTTTAAGCAAAACAAAAAAGAAAACAAAATCTGCAAAGACCAAGTTAAAGTCCTTGCAGTCCAAAGCGACAGACAGTCAGACGCGGTGAGACACAGCTACTGGAGTCAGAAAGATGTTATCACGCGGTTTGTCTTTTACGAGGAGTCCCAGTTCAGCCCATAACGAGCGGGGACTGGTCGGACCTCATCATTTGCAACCCTTCACCCGCTCATCCTTTATCCATATATAATATTGCCCAGTGTCTGTTTCTCTCGGTGATGCAGGGACAGTCCTTTTTGTGCAAACCATGTCCAACACCACCTCACAACTGACAAGGCTTTAAAGACGGGACAACACCATCGCTCCACTTGCTCAATTACCAAAACTAAACCGCCTCGGTGCTCTCTAGCCACAGTGGTGTTTTTTCCCCAAAGATTAATTTCAAATGTTAAGGCTCTGGTGTCTTTTTTTGGAAATTAATTCATACAAAAATGCCAAACTGACCACAGCAAGCAGTCATGGTGTTGAATGTTGGTATGTGACCAAGTGGAGGGGTGGTCTTAGCCCTTGTGAGAAGCCTGACCAGGGTGAGACGGTGAGGCGCACTATTGTCACCAAAGTCATATCGCCGCCGCACGCAGTGACAACCCGCCCCCTCATGTTGAATTATTTGATGTTTCTTGTAGAAAACGAATTGAAACACACACTGAAACCCTGACCAGATTTAAGGCAGTGTGGTGTGTTTTCACGAGGCGGAGTGGGTCTTTAACCACAGACATAGAAAGAGTGGTCTTTAACCCTTTGTGTCCAGTGACTGTAACACTCTTGGTGGCATGTAGCGGTATGGGCCGGACAGTCACTGACACGGGCAATCATCCTCAATTAGCTCTTTCACTGCGCGGGACTCGTCAGGCCAACACTGTCCCCTCTCTACCTACATTGTCTCTGGGGGATTTAAAGTTAAAGCCTTCTTCTTTACAAGCACGCTTTCTTTTTCTATCTTTTGCTTTAACTTTGTTCTTTTTTCTAACATTCTTTTACATCCAATTTGTTTTAATCAATCCCAAACCCTACAAAAAAGACACAAAAAGACACAAAAAGACACAAAAAGACACAAAAAGAGAAAGACAACAATAACAACAAACAAACAACCAAATAAAATATCATACTACCCAATATTGACGGACTGTGTGATGATATCTTCTGCTATGGTCTGTTGAGACAGTGATATCAAAATCGAGACCGGAGGTTGAGATCAATAGCAGAAGATGATATCATCACACAGTCAGTCAATGTTAGATATATTGCTAGATCTCTGAACGTGTTGTATTAATTGTAAAGAAATTACAAAAGTATTTGTCTCAGTTTTGGCTGTTCCATATCCCTCCCTCTGATTATTATTTTTTTTCACTCTTTTCTTGTACTTTTCAGTATTTCCAAATGTCTTTTCTTTCAAAAAGTCTTTAGTCACTTGCTCAACTAAATTCTGGGATCATTACATTTTCATATATATTTGTTTGTTTTTAAATGTAGGTGTTTTTGTTTTTGAAGTGGGGAAGCAATAAAGAGGTCGTCGATATCAAAACTGATATCGACGGAAATGTCGTCGATATCACTTTTGCACTGAGCTCAGTTTTGCCCAATTGGTCGATTAGATACTAATGAACACAGAAACACAGAAATGACGTCAAGCTTACGAGCACGCAGGACAAACCTGAAACAAACACATGAAAACCGCTTCGGTGCGAACGATAAACAATAGTGGTACTGTCGATGAGCAGGCGACCGTGCTTTGGTATTTGACACCAGTGACATTTTACATCAGCACAAGCACCTTATGTAATTGACTCGTCGATCCACTGTCAAATCTAACTCGCCGGCGATTTCATGGAGGTTTTCAAGAAGGAAAATGCATGACTGTGAAACATAAGAAACAATGGTGGCGCTGTTGTTGGTGTGACTCAACACGCGATCATCATCGTGCCTTGCTATTGGACAACAGTGACATGTGCCATGTGTACTGATGCCAGGGACACGGCGTGTTTCATCATTGTTTTACACACAACCCACCACGCTGTCTAGACCACTCCACCACTTCCGGGAAATCGAGGTGGGTATTGATTTTTAATTCCCGCTCTTATTGTGGGGATAATGACAACAGAGAAAAGCACAATAATGGAGGACATAACAAACAAACAAACACAGACACACAGACACACAGACACACAGACACACAGACACACAGACACACAGACACACAGACACACACACACAGACACACACAGACACACACACAGAGACACAGACACACACACACACAC
>NC_090249.1:62115204-62120204 GCF_037325665.1 Littorina saxatilis | reverse complement strand
TACTAAAGTACGGGTGCTCAACTTATTATCACTAGTATCACAACAGCATTTACCAGACATCGTGGAGCTCGAAGTCATAGTCGGACTGAGCACGTGCGGGGGTCGGGAGGAGGGCGAGGAGGAGGGCGAGGCGCAGCACTGTCGCACTGTGACGTAACACAGGGACAACGCCGCGGGGCACGAGCAGCCCGGCCAGTGTCACGCCGCCACCCGCCCCGAACAGACACACGACGCCCACGGTGAAGACTCCGCTAGGTAATCCGTCCGAACACACACACCAGCTTCAACAGCGCTGGGAGACTGCAAGTTTTGACGATCCACTCGAATACATCAGCACTTTTCACACAAACACTGCACACACTAATTTCTGCTTGATCTCAGCCAAACTGAAGACATCGACTTGTTTTGTAACCCAACAAACTTGGTACGAGGACAATTTTCACACAAAAAAATGTGTGGTAGGAAAAATATCAGTCAGACAAGAACTGGAAATCCCCCTGTCAAAACCACATTTCAATTGACGACTTGTAAGAGTACTCCCGCTGTGCCATCGGGGATCCAGACGAAGACAACTGAATTCCAGAGACAGACGCCAGTCGCAGAAAGAGCCGCACGGCAGATGTTTAACGATGTCACTGCAGCAGCAGCGCGTCACAACGCCGTTAATCCAAGTCGCTGTCCACTGCCCGCTGTGATGTCTACAGCACACACTGAATCAATACATGACTAAGTCACTATCTCCTCCTCGCAGAAGACGGAAGTAGCAACTCTCTAGGTTTCTCACCGAGTTATACAGCTACTCAGTGGTGTTGCTCTGTAAGGTACAGGTTCCTCGGTAAGGTGAACACCTGACAGGTACGATCCCCAGTGCCCTGTCCCCTGGCACCTACGTTCCACGGGCAACAGAAGCAACAAGAGGCCAGGTAGATGGAACAAGCAACAGGTAAGTTACCGGGATAATGGAATCCATCAACAGGTAGCTTCTTCACACCTGGACACGATTACGGACAGGTAAGTCGCGAGGTAAGTTACACGCAACCACAGACAGGTAAGTCCGCAGGGAAATCACACTCCCTGAAAGGGGTTGGTATCCCAAGCCAAGAGTTCCACACACAAGTGATGCGTTGTGTCAATGTGAGGGTCGGTGCCAGACAGCTCCACACACCTGATGCTCTCTTACGATACCGACAGTCTTTAACTAACCACTCGCTTTGCAGCCGATTTTATAATTAATTCAACACTCTGCACACAATTATCACAACTTTACGTTTTACACTTTCTCCTGGTTCTCCCTCTATCTGTTCCACGCATGTAACGCCGATCTGGCACTAGACTATCACAGGTAAACAATCCGCTGTATCAGGTAGACTTCCAATCACACAGTGACAGAAGACACGGCTGTATGAATCCCAGGTAAAATACAGGTAAAACGTCTGTTCACTGGAAATGTAGGTAACTCGAAGTACGTACTAACGAGGGAGGTATATTGGCAGAACTGGGGTCATCACAGAAGCGATGCCGTGTCTGGTTTGACAGTCACAACCAACAGCAGTCGCTGAAGCACCAACACACTTGATGGTCAATGTGCAAAGAAACCAATTATTAGTCGGCTAACAACAACACAGAACCCAACCAGAAGAGTTCTGCTTGTGAGCGATGTGTGCCGAGTGAAGAAGCGACCACAGTCCCGTGTGCTATGGTTGAGCAATCACAGTTCAGTCACAACAAACGAAGCACATGGTAGGTACGCCGACTGAACCGAGCGTGCGATGTTTGTATGAAAGCCGACAGACAACTCGCTGCGCTGTGCGCTCTGTGAGGCAACGCTTGTGACTCTCCCAGCCAAACCTTGGCAGCGTGTGTCGGCCACGCGTGATTGACAGCCTGACCACCAATCAGCGCGCTGCGTCACGCCCAGGGGCGGGGCTGAAGGCACGCCAAAAGGTGGGCGGTGTGTGATGCTTACCGCACAGTCAAAGTCAATGATCGAGAGAGGGAGAGAGAGAGGGGGGCGGATAGCGACACGGTTGACTGCGCTTCATATCGCACAGGGTGATACATCTATACCTGGGGGTGATATATATCTACATATCTAGCCCGTCTCGGTGTTGCGTGGTGGACTGTCACATTCACTGTGGGTGAAAATTGCTCCACAACTGTCGCGTTCCTAGCGTGATTTGTGGCATGCTCTGTCTGTCTGTGGAAGTGATAATCCTTACCGGACCAGGTACTGAGACAAAGGAACAGATTCATTACGTCTCGTCCACAAAACTGTGCAGGAGAGAATGAACCTCTCGTGAAGGAATAAATAATTTTCGTTGTTCGGAATATCCGCGATTCAATGTGCGAAGTAAACTAGCTGACTTTAACAATTTGTGATTCTCATGCAAACAGTCTCTGAAATGTTGCAAAGTAAAACGGTTGCGCCACCTAGTACGCGCGCGCACACACACACACACACACACACACACACACACACACACACACACACACCCATACACGCACAGATGTGTTTAAACAAAGATGAATAAGTTAGGGACCACTTCATTGGCATTTCACGCTCTGTCGTTCTAAATATAATTCACTTAAACATGTGTCGTTGCATTAATCAGACTGATGTTGTTTTAAAGTCGCCTCCAAGCCCGGCCCGCTCTACCACTGGTTGCAACGCGTGTGACCTCCAAGCCCGGCCCGCTCTACCACTGGTTGCAACGCGTGTGACCTCCAAGCCCGGCCCGGTCTACCACTGGTTGCAACGCGTGTGACCTCCAAGCCCGGCCCGCTCTACCACTGGTTGCAACGCGTGTGACCTCCAAGCCCGGCCCGCTCTACCACTGGTTGCAACGCGTGTGACCTCCAAGCCCGGCCCGGTCTACCACTGGTTGCAACGCGTGTGACCTCCAAGCCCGGCCCGCTCTACCACTGGTTGCAACGCGTGTGACCTCCAAGCCCGGCCCGCTCTACCACTGGTTGCAACGCGTGTGACCTCCAAGCCCGGCCCGCTCTACCACTGGTTGCAACGCGTGTGACCTCCAAGCCCGGCCCGGTCTACCACTGGTTGCAACGCGTGTGACCTCCAAGCCCGGCCCGCTCTACCACTGGTTGCAACGCGTGTGACCTCCAAGCCCGGCCCGGTCTACCACTGGTTGCAACGCGTGTGACCTCCAAGCCCGGCCCGGTCTACCACTGGTTGCAACGCGTGTGACCTCCAAGCCCGGCCCGCTCTACCACTGGTTGCAACGCGTGTGACCTCCAAGCCCGGCCCGCTCTACCACTGGTTGCAACGCGTGTGACCTCCAAGCCCGGCCCGCTCTACCACTGGTTGCAACGCGTGTGACCTCCAAGCCCGGCCCGCTCTACCACTGGTTGCAACGCGTCTGACCTCCAAGCCCGGCCCGCTCTACCACTGGTTGCAACGCGTGTGACCTCCAAGCCCGGCCCGCTCTACCACTGGTTGCAACGCGTGTGACCTCCAAGCCCGGCCCGCTCTACCACTGGTTGCGACGCGTGTGACCTCCAAGCCCGGCCCGCTCTACCACTGGTTGCAACGTGTGTGACCTCCAAGCCCGGCCCGCTCTACCACTGGTTGCAACGCGTGTGACCTCCAAGCCCGGCCCGCTCTACCACTGGTTGCAACGCGTGTGACCTCCAAGCCCGGCCCGCTCTACCACTGGTTGCAACGCGTGTGACCTCCAAGCCCGGCCCGGTCTACCACTGGTTGCAACGCGTGTGACCTCCAAGCCCGGCCCGCTCTACCACTGGTTGCAACGCGTGTGACCTCCAAGCCCGGCCCGCTCTACCACTGGTTGCAACGCGTCTGACCTCCAAGCCCGGCCCGCTCTACCACTGGTTGCAACGCGTGTGACCTCCAAGCCCGGCCCGCTCTACCACTGGTTGCAATGCGTGTGACCTCCAAGCCCGGCCCGCTCTACCACTGGTTGCAACGCGTGTGACCTCCAAGCCCGGCCCGCTCTACCACTGGTTGCAACGCGTGTGCCCGCCATGCACGTTTTTCAATGGGAAATATCCAGCAAGGTGTACAATAATAATTATCTTTTCTAGAAGCATCTTACAACAATTCCTCGTCAGACCGGCATTGACCCTAACTTACTCACCATCGTCAGACCGGCACTGACCCTAACTTACTCACCATCGTCAGACCGGCACTGACCCTAACTTACTCACCATCGTCAGACCGGCATTGACCCTAACTTACTCACCATCGTATCTTTTTACAAAATGACTGCAGCTTTCTTTTACAGCCCAAACAGAAAACCTATTTTTGTGGATGGATATTTTTCAGACTTGTATGATTATATAAATTAATCATAGTGCATTAAAAAAAGGGGATTATTTATTTAACATAAACCCGCACGTCCAATCTAAAATGTCAAAAAAATGTGGACTATCTTATGAAATGATTTGTTTGGTACAACGCGCATCATTGGCAGTGTTTGACTCAACTCATAGCGACTAGCAGCGGTGTCATGTGGCCTGGACACAGTCAGGCGACATCTCTTGTTTTGCAGTGTGTGTGCTACCGAAAAGAGGCATGGAACAGATGAATACCAAAAAAAGGGGAAAAGCGCAGGGAGGGGGGGGGGAGATGAACAGAGCCCAGGGAGGGGAGGGGGGAGATGAACAGAGCCCAGGGGCAATGGGGGGGGGGGGGGGGGAGGGAAGATGAAGAGAGCCCAGGGGCAATGGGGGGGGGGGGAGGGAAGATGAAGAGAGCCCAGGGGCAATGGGGGGGGGGGGGATGAACAGAGCCCAGGGGCAATGGGGGGGGGGGGGAGATGAAGAGAGCCCAGGGAGGGGAGGGGGGAGATGAAGAGAGCCCAGGGGCAATGGGGGGGGGGGGGGGGGATGAAAAGAGCCCAGGGGCAATGGGGGGGGGGGGGAGATGAAGAGAGCCCAGGGAGGGGAGGGGGGAGATGAACAGAGCCCAGGGGCAATGGGGGAGGGGGGGGGGAGATGAAGAGAGCCCAGGGGCAATGTCC